>NW_028301597.1:32722954-33025984 GCF_987345545.1 Pholcus phalangioides
ATTCTTCCCACAGAAAGCAAAAAGACCTTCAACATAAAACTTTAATGACAAGAAAACTCAAGTTTTACTATTTTCACTTCAAAATCAGGAAAATATATGGTGGCAAAAACAGAACACGGAACAAAAGCACAACTCCGGCAACATGAGTATGAGCTAACACATTTGCACATACCACTTTCCTGCATGCACCATTTTTTTTTTAGAAATTTCGCACTGGTATGTTTACGAGGTATGCATGTACAGTCAAGTAGTAGTAGTAGTAGTCTAAACATGCACGTAACTCCGTTGGTTAACTAGTGAATGTTCGAAAATTTAACTACCATATTCAAAGCCCTCGAATAAATCCTGTTTGTCACGTATAGGATGAGCTGTAACATAGGCTGTGTGTGAGATCATAATGACAAATACCTCTGCCAGAACATATCTCAACTCTTTCGCAAGAACAGCGAAATTGTGCTTGATCAACAGTGCTTTGATTCAACCATTCCATAAATTGGTGGATGACTTTTGTGGGATCTATTGTCTGTAGTGAAAAGTTAACTCCCCACACCTCCCATTTTGCTGTACGGGACAATAACATGGAACATAGAGGTGTCTGGATTCTGCATACTCGTGATCATATAGGGTGTTATGACACAATTCTCCGAGCATTCTTGGTTGCGGTGCACACTGAAGCGAGGAGACAAGCGATGCAACTGCGACATTGGCAGAGATTAGTTGAAAATCTAGAATCACCCAATACCGTTTTCATGATTTTAACCAATACGTGTCGATCACGCGGCTGTATCGTTTCAGAGTGCACTGCACCTTAGTCTGGTAGCTAGATCATAAAAGAGTAATAATTTTACTTACGAGGGAAAACATTTAAATTCATATAATATTTTCCAATATGTATGAGTCAGTTGTGATCATCTTTCCTCAAACAGGTCGCACAACAGACATGCACAAGCCCATTCTGATAACTACTGGTTTTTAAGGATCCATTCCTTCGATCCCACACACGTTGGACAGTGGACTTTCTGCTGGTTACCTGCAAGGAAAAGCGGTCTCCGAGAAAGAAACGCTGAATATTTTGCTATGAAGGTATAATGAAAAACATCCATTCTTCTTCTCACTGACTTCATTATTATCTAATATTTACAGGTGGTGAAAAATTAAGAAAAAAATCTAGTTTTCATAATACAATCAACCCATGGTTTATAAAATCAATTATTTCCTAAGTCCGTTTGTAAACCAAATTGTTCGCAAACCGTAACAATTTCTCCCGTAGGAATCAATGTAAAATGAATTAATTCGTTCCTGGGAAGGGCCATGGCAGGGCCATGTTGGTTGTCATATATAATCTTAGTGACGAAGCTCTCAAAAGCTCTTGCCAGCCAGATTCATGCTTCTGTAAGACACTTGCTGCGAAGCTTTGTCAATGTACGGTATCAAAGTAAATGTTTCCAGAATTCTTTGAGTGCTAGTTAATTATATACCAGATATTACTGCAAAACAGTTTTGAACAAATTCTTTGGTGTAGAGCTTCTTAAAGTTTAAAATGACCCGTTGAGTCATTGGATTGGGAACAGGAGTCACATTTGGGTGTGTGGGAAATTCACTTTGATGAAATTTATTTATTTTCAACAAACTCTTTTTCAACAAACATCGACTGAGACATCTACATGAAATATGGACACAGACATTTAAAATATATGTTTTTTTTTCGTATTTTAGTCTGTTTTTTTACATTTTTGCTTTTTCCCGGCTTAAGTGTTCGTAAACCAAATCTAGTTCGTAAACCAAATCATTTTCTGTTGTTTGTAAACCGAATTGCTCGCAAACCGAGGGTTGACTGTATTAGATTGTAAGAGGTATTTTGCATCATTATATGTCTTTGGCTCAGGCATGAAAGTGTAATTACACGGGTATTACTTACCTTTAAGGGGATCCAGTAAAAGGCATCGTGTCTAACATGAGATATTCATCCTTAATGTTATGAGACGGTCTTTGCTAAAAGTAATCTCTCGCTGACCGATCACCAAAGCAGAAAGTCACTGATCGTAAGGACTTATGTCATCCCTGAGAATAAGCTCTTGTCCATTAACATCGCTAATCATTTGATATGCTGTGCTCTGATCTTACCCGACTTGGTCCAAGGAATCAATACTTGATGCGTTTCTTAGGAAATGAGCCTCGTCTACGTAAGACTATACCTTATTTGTCACTAATTAGTCGAAGCTAGTTCTAACCGATCGTTACCTATACATAAAGTTAATCCATTAAATAGTATTTATCGAATGTGTTTTGTAAAATGCACCGGGTGTAAAACTCATTCCATTTTTTAAAACTATTAAGCATGATTTTTTTTGAATATTTTTTTATTTTCTGCATAGTTACCCAACGATACTTGGCGTTGATAAAATCATTACATCGTTAACATAAGGATGTTTTTATATCTCTTGCAGGTAGCAGCGAATGTTATTGCCCGATGATAGAGTTTTAAATGCTTGAAAATGTAAAGGAGAATTTCTATTATTTCGAAGAGAAAAAAAAAACTAAATTGTTCCCGAGAAAAATCATTGCGAGCTTATTTAATATGCAGGAAAGAAATAAAAATTAAAAAAATAAATAAAACAACCACTCAAGTGTCGGTGACACTCTTCTCGGATAAATGAATATGACAACACCTCGGCGTGTCACCAACAGCTGCTTCTCTAACTTCGGTGAAATTCAAACTTCTATTTTAGGCGCGCTTGATCAAGTAAGCGATACAATGACTTTCAGCCCCGGGTGGGGTAGATTCCTTAAGCCATATGGTAATAAAGCTATCGGTAGAAATTGGATAATCTCTTGGTCTTTAACACTTGAGATGTTGACGTTAGGTAAACCAAAGTGAAATTCAGAAACTACTAAACTGAAAGAAAATTACAAAACTGTTAAGCTAAATGGGACCTATCTCTCTTCACTAAACAAGGCAAATCAACCAATCATTTAATTTCGATCTGACCCGTCATTGGTGGGGGTTCCTATAATAACTACCAATCGGCCACGAAATGCAGCGACCAATCATATAATGGTAGTTATTTCCCATTGAGAACGAATCATGTATAGTGTGACCACGGGAAGATCACCTCTGACCTTGTATGACCTTTATGCTGGAAAGAGAAGGTCCACTATTCAGAGGGAGAAATGAAAGAAAATAAACATCCTCCATGGTTGCTGCTGCTGTTCATTTTCCCCCATTTATCCGTACGGAAGAATGAATTCTCTCTTTTCGTGATGAAAGCCTTACAAGGTCAATCTTTCCGTGGTCACACTATGAAGATGCTCAGACCTTTAGCCAGTCCTCTTTTCCTTCCTTTTCGCCTCCCGTGATCAATTTATAAGCCGACAGAATTCTTTGAAACGCCGTGCCTCACCGAAAAATTTTCGTTTGCGTTAGGCCAACTACATCGGTATTCGAGAAATTCCAAGTGGATACTCAAACTAATGAGGACTTCTTTGCAAAAAAAAAAAACGCAGACCACACACATTCAGTAACAAATAAGTTACGAGAAAATTGCGTTACAGACATTCTTCCAATTCTACATTTACACAACGTGGTCGAATGACTGGGTTTAATGGTTCGCCAATGCTCAATACATCCCGGTAGAACATAATTGTATCATAATATAATTTGGATGCTTTATAATGAAAAAAGTCAATTGGCATGTTGTGGGAAAATAAGATGTTAGATGAGTGGCAAAAATAATAAATAAATAAATAATAATAATAAATAGCGATATTTGGCGAGAATTCGTTAAATGACTCGCTGTACTCGATAAGCACGGTGCGTAGGAAAATGACCCTTTATTCTAAAATAACTAGTGAACCGTTAATCCTAGAAACATACTTTAAAATGGAAGAAAAAGTATGAAAATAACGTGTAGACCACAGATGCGCCATTCATATTGCAAGAGATTGTACTAAAGTAAAAAATTTAACTTTTTATTTAATCACCCTGTCCTAAAAACACAATAGTATTAGAAAGTCGTCGCCCTGTCTCTCCTGAACCAAAAAAAAAATCATTATTCTTAATGCGATATTCTAATAAGGAATACAGTAAAACTTCGATTAACCATCACCGTCCGGACAAGGGTTGCGACGGATAATATAATAGACGAATAACAGAAATCTCTTAATACATATGTACAGTAACGTGATTTTACTGCGCGCTTGAGACGAAAATTGATATAAAATATTTTAAAAGTAATACATGCATATGCTTTAAATACATGCATATCGTATTTAATTTTACACACAAAACCATCAATATAAACTTGGAAAATAGCGTCCTTTATGTTGTATCTCTTCAAAAATTATTTGATAGTCATGGCATCATGAGAGATGAGGGCAAGCCTTCGAGCTTTAAAAGCTTTTCTGTAACGTCTATTCATATTTTCAATTATGCCCTGGTTCATAGGCCGAATAAGTGGAGTTGTATTCTTTGGGAGAAAGAGGCATGTTATTTTGTCATCATCGCTTTTGAGTTCACAAGAGAGGTGTGTCGGGTCATTGTTCATTAACAGCAGTACTGCCTGCGGCAACTACTTTTCGGCCATATGGACTCTAACTTGAAGCACGAATACTTTGTGGAACCATTCTGAAAAATTGTTTGGTCCACCCAAGCACTTTTGGGCATAATAGTTCACAGGCAATGCTTTCGTATTTAAATTTTTGAAAGCATGTTTTTTTTTTGGATTTACCAATAATAACCCATGATTGCCGGTGGCATTTACACAGACCATAGCAGTGATTCGATCTTTTTGGACCTTAAAACCTGGGGCTGTTTTTCCGTTTTTAGTTTTTTTTAGACGATGACGGATAACACAGAAACTGACGGTTAAACGAGTGATGGTTAATCGACATTCTACTGTATTTAGATATTTGAATTCGAAAATCACTCAAAATGAGATAACAGCATATGAAGTGTTGAATGAGCTTGTCGTTAGTTAAACGGAGTTTTACCCTTCATTTCCAGCTGTTTTTGAATTCCACTATTTCGGTGAATAGTGCATTCAAAATCATGATAGATGGAAAAGGAAGCGATCAGGAGAGAAAAGGCAACAACTTTCTAATTTGTTTGTCTGTTTTTTTTAAACAGGGTGAGCAAAAGTTTATACGTTTATTTTATTTTATTACAACCCCTTGCAATATGAATGGCATACGTTATTTGGTTACTTTTTATTAATTGGAAGTATACTTCTAGGATCTACGGATCTCCGTTTCGCAATTTATTCTAGGGTAAAGGGGCTTGTCTGTGCACCCTGTATAGGCATCAATAAAACGAAAGAGTTGGCACAAACTCGTGGAATTGTTTAACTGCAGAATAGGAATGAGAAGATTCAAAAACAAAGTGGGTGTTGTCATTTTCACATGTCCTTTAATTCCCGATCATTGAAAGAATAGGATTGCGATATGAGAGATGCAGGACCCAGAGAGAAAGACCATCTGTGCATAGAATCATCGTACGGACTCCCAAAGTCTGCCGTTCTTCCATGTCATCGTTAGACCAATTATCACCCGGTGTTTATTCAATGGACTTGAGAAAAAAAAGAAGTGCTTATTTATCTACTTAACATATATATAACACTAAGTGCAGACAATTATATGTGTAAATGTAATACATGCGCGCAAAATGATCATCATCTCTTTGGCACACACGTTTTTTGAACCTCATTATGTCAGCCGAAACTGACTTTGATGCAAAAAATTGCAACTTGTGTGATAACACTGAAATGATATAATTTATTTGGAAATTTGGAAAACTCGTTCGAGAGATTCATGAATTTTGCCTGTTTGTTCTTATTAGAAAAATCAATTGTGCATATCGTGGAAAATATTTGTGTTTTGATAAAAGATGGCGCTTATTTTTGTAATAAGAAAAATAAATGAAATAAAAAGCATTTTTCTAATGAGTGTTGTGAAGCGTACATTTCTTCTCGTTGATCATTGATCATTTTTGTCACTCCACGGTCATTTTCTGCACATGAGGGCTAATTAGGCCGGGGCCTACAATTTATTGCCAATTCCAAATTATAGACTTGTTTTTATACTCATAGAGAGGTTGGTGCTCTAACCCCTCGATGTAAGACTCCCTGCGGTAGCAATTTTTTCTGCTGTCATGTCACTGTTTCTATTGTACCCCTGTGTCAGGAAAGTTTTCTGACAAGGACGAATCGGGTATCGAACTCTCGACACCTCGAAACATCCTTTGGTACTTTAGGCGAGTATCTTATCGACCCGGGCTCCCGTGCCCATTTCTTCTTGTTCGGCATCTTATAGAACAGCTCAACACCTTTCAGAGGTGTAGTGCTGGGTTCTGATTTCAGAGCATGTATGTAACGTGATGACAGTATGTAACATACGTGTATAGTCTAGATCAGTGTTATCTCGATTTATGGTCCGCGGATCCACTGGGGTCTGCGGGTACTTTGTAGAAGGTGCACGGGCTCATTTATGTTTAATTTCATTTTATAGATGACACCATTTAATGTGTACGAGAAATTTCAACATCGAAATAAAAAGTACATGTTGGATTTTACATTGAATTGACATTCGCTATAGAGTGTCCGTGACATTAAAAAGGTTGAGACTCGCGGGTGTATATTTTCTCGACCAGTGGAAGTTTGAAGACCCGAAATGACCATGGAGTTTCAAAGTAACAGATATTGCCATACAGAAAAATATAATTATACTACTCAAGCCTTACCTTAAAATACAGTATATATTTTAATTTATCAGTATATAGATACGTTGGAAAATGAAGGCACTATGCCAAATTTACTCGTCGAATAAATCACTATTACTAGCAGTATACAGAAACAAACTTCACGTTATGCATATTTCCAGCGCATGCCCAAGGTCTTCTTCGACTCACACGTGCTTATATCTCTTCACTGAAACAGATCGGTGAGAAATGGACAGGTTAGAAGGAGGATTTTTGCATGCTGACTTTCGAAGTACCGTAATTCTCTGCTTAAAATTCGCCCATGAAAATACTTTTAGATGAAATATTACCCTATATGTTCAGCAGAAGTAAGCTTTTAGAAAGTAATAACAGACTTCCATTTTCTTACACTCATCCGTATCCGACATCTCTTATCCATAAAAATTAAAATAAAAGTATTTTAACGATTTACTTTGATGAATATTCATTTTTGATACAACCTTACAGCAAAAGAAGCTGCATTTAAGTTGTTTATAACCCACACTCAGAAATTCGGATGATTTTAATCTAAAAGACTTTGATTATGCGCAGAAAACTGCGGCAAATTGAAATTCTCTACACTACAATTGACAATTTATTAGCTAATCCCATCGTGCTATGACCATTGCATGAGCTGTCTTTAAATATATGTAATAGCATTTCATCAGGACTCGGTCTAAAACTGAGTTTGCCTAGGTACAATATTTCGAATATCATAGGCCTCAGCGCAAAGCTCGTGATGTCACTGAAGAAGCTTATCTCACCCATAGCCATTGGATATACTACAAAATAGGGTGAAGATGTTGCGCTCCTGTGTGCTATATCCAATATCTAACGTAGAAGTGAAATTACTTTTTTCAGTGAAATCACGACCATCGTGCGGAGGCCTTCTAGACAAGTGATTTCGTCATATGTCTCACCTAATTTATTCTAGAGTGGAAAATTCACCGATAAACAATTCACCGACAACACTTCGTCACGAGCGAGGGAGTGAGGAATGATCGAGTGAGTCAGTAAATGATACAGTAGTTGGAGTAGTTGGTGAGTGAGTGAAGAGTAAACGACAAAGAGATAGAGTAAGTGACCTAGTGAGTGAGTGTCACGGTGAGCGTCCCAGGAGTAGACTGAGTGATCTAGTGAATGACCGAGTGACAGAGTGGGCGACCTGGTGAGTTAGTGAGGGAGTCACTGAATGAGCGACATCGTGAGTGAGTGACCTGGTGAACAAGTCAATGACCTAGGGAGCAAGTTAATGACCTAGTGTGCAAGTGAGTGACCTGGTGAGCAAGTTAATGATCTAGTGCGCAAGTGAGTGACCTGGTGAGCAAGTTAATGACCTAGTGTGCAAGTGAGTGACCTGGTGAGCAAGTTAATGATCTAGTGCGCAAGTGAGTGACCTGGTGAGCAAGTTAATGATCTAGTGCGCAAGTGAGTGACCTTGATGACCGTTAATGAGGGATATGATGAGTGAGGGAGTGACAGATGAGCGACCTAGTGAGTAGTGAGTGATAGAATGAGCTACCCAGTGATTTTCACTGGACGACCTGTTGAGTGAGTGAGAGCGAGCTAGCGCTCTCCAGTGACAGGCTGGTTTCGTCCGTTCATTCATTCACTTGCGCACTGGATCATTCATTCTCTCATGTTAAACTGATGTCGGTGAATTATTTGTCGGCGAATTTTTTTAACAGCGATAAATTTTCCATTCGGTGAATTGTTGGTCGGTGAGTTTTCTTAGCGGTGAATTGCATCGCTGTGAATTGTTGTCGGTGAATTTCCCAGATACGACAGGGAGCTGTAATTGGGAAAAGGAATTCAAATTGTGCACATAAATGTAGGTAAATGTAAGGACTCTATGGAAAACTCATTTTGAATAATCTGTTTGACTAGTTCCCTTACCTGTCATGTTCCACGCTGTATCGAAAGGCTGCTACACACTAATCTGACGGTTCGTGGTGAATTCTGATTCGTGGGATTGAGATTCCTACGTCATTGAGAGAATCCCCGCATGAAATCTTTTGGGAAGTAAACTGTGGTTTGAGGGAGAAGCACAATAATTCACTTACAGATATTTCGATTCATTAGCTTTTAAGAAGTACTTTACATCGCAGAAATTGGTTAAGATAACGTAAAAAGAAATAGTATTCTGTGATATTCAGATTTTTTTACCAAAAGTTAAAAGAAGTTAAATATTTATCATCTTGGGAGTGAGCAAGAGGGTGCACATACACCTATGAGGTGCGTACCTTCCTCCGTACATCTCTCCATAGTATTGCCACTGTAGAGCAAAATAAATACCACGGTATATAAATCACTCAGGGCGTGATAGCCCATGTCGATAAGATAGTTGCCTAAAGTACCAATTGATGTTTAGAAGTGTCGCGAGTTCGATACCCAGTTCTTCCTTGTCTCAGAAACCTTCCCGACACGAGTGCAAGTAAATGGACGACATGATCACAGGAAAATAGTTCTACCGCAGGGAGTCCCACACAGAGTGGTTAGTCCATGAGTATTAAAAAAAATTGCCGTTCGGAATCGGCAATAAATTGTAATCCCCGGTCTAATTTGTCTTCGTGTGCAGAAAATGACCGTGGTGCGATGAAAATGATCAATGTCCAATCACATATAAGATATTACTTTCTTTTCGAGCCATTGTACAGGCTGATACGAAGGTCTGATTCTGGCATATAAGACACACCTTTTTCCTGGACTAATACATCATGCTGAGCAAAATTACATTGTATGTTATAGATTGGCCACTATGGTAGAGAAACAAATAAACTCCAATATGTATTCACAACCGTCGTCAACCAGGTGCAACTGATCCAAGATATAATTTTCCATTTAGATGTAGAGCAAAATACTCGTAAATACGAGAGGTTGTACCAGCGTACGTTAATTAATCAGCCCGATTCGGAAAGCCGATTAAATACGTATGACATGCGATTTAGACACGGAATTAGAACCTGATAATACAAAGTTATTAGATCGAACTCCCAACCTTTTGGAATAGCATTTGGTGCAGAAATGCGGCTATTTGTCACGGCCCCCGGAAGAGAAATGTGTCCTGTCCGCTACCAACAGCACTCGCACATTCGAACAGAAGTAGAAAAAGCTGAAATAAAAGTAAAAAAACAGAAACCGAAATTAAGTAGGATTTATTTTCTTTGTGCCAAACTCAAGCCGAAGGAAACTTGATTTCCTCTTCTACTCGCTCTTCCTCCATCTTCTTCGGTGCTCAGAAAAAGAGAAGAAAATTCCCAAAAGAGAATCCGGAAACAGGTTGATTTATTACTGGAACTTTTCGAACCTGTCCACCCATTTCGTCCAATTACGTTGTGTCTCCTAGGAATATTTTGTTCAAGCCAACTCCCCCCTACACTGAAATCCAGTAAAACTGTAGTTCTGGTGCAATAAAAACATAGTAGAAATAGGTATGGGCTCTGAATACCGAATTCAGAGCCAAACGTTTAAAAGAAAAATTCCGCGTAATAGAGGTAAATACTGAAGATTACTGAAGGGAAATGGACTTATATCAAACGACAGGATATGATCTCGATGAAAATCCGCTTTAGTGGTCGAGTGATCATAGTGACGGACTCGCATCGCGAGGACTTTGGTTCGAACCCCACCGGCTCCACAGTGATGGTCGGATGAATTTGGTTTTCTCTGGTTCCCAACTGTAGCCCTACAGGAATGCAATGATCAGTTACCAATTATATTCTTCAGACTCTTTTGACTCTGATCGAATACAATTTATTTAATCATTGTCAACAAGATTATCCAGTAATTACATCTATTTCTGCAGGAACGCAATCAGCGTACGATTTTGATTTTTATCTACAATGACCACCGTAATATCCGATAATGCGACTGCGTCTCCAGATTTCCCACTGCTAAAGTAGCAGATCTTGTAGATACTAATGTCGAAGACTTCTGCTCCAAAATCCCATCGTGTAGTCTCTGGGCATTCCTGTATGATACTGTGTATTGTACGTCAAATTACTTTCTGTCTCCTACGAACTTGTTTTGTTCATGCCAAATCCGCCACCCCCCCCCCATCCGGTGAAATATTGCAAAGCTCTTGTTCCGATGCAAGAACATAATAAAACATTGTAGAAAAAAAGGATAAACACCGAATTCAGAGCCAAACGTTCAAAATAGAAATTCCGTTAAATTCCGAATCATCTATTCCACCAATTTCTGTAGTTTGTACGAGCTTTTCTGGATACTGAAAGTAATCACATTTTTTTCGCCCTATCTCACTTAATATAGTTTTAGTTCTTAAAATAACATGTCACATCTGAAATTCTTTCTCAATTCTCTGTGGCTCCAACCCCACTTGATTTTTACCCGCAGCCCATGCCAGAGAATTCCAGAGCCAGAAGGGGTCTCACACACGGTGCCAGGGCGAGAAAAATCACTATTTTTGCATATATCTCTTAGAACATCTCCGTAAAATTTCAGCTCAAGTGTACAGTAGATTTCCGGAAAAGTGTCAAATGGTCAGATGAATCGAAGTTCCAACTACATTGTGCTGGAGGGAAAGTTACAATGTGGCGGAAACCTCATTAAAAACACACTGGGATCTTTGAGTAAATGATATGGGATAGTATTTTGTTAGGAAAACTTTAGCTTCACCCGTACGGTGAAAACCTCTGCCAATGGTTGAAGGCAGCAATAGAATTAAAAAATTAAAGTCAAATGGTCTTAGAGTCTCAAATATGAGAACCTACTTGTGCGATAAACGAAATTTGCTCTGAATAATGATAATTTATTTTCCTAAATATATTATAATTCAAAAGCAGTAATATACCAGTAAGGGATGCAACAAACTATACAAAGCACTTAGAACTGCAGTCAATCCTTATTAATTGAACCATGACTGTTGATTCTGAGCTTCATCGAAAAACAAGTGTGGAGGTTTAAAGAAAGGCATTATTTTTCAAATTACGTTTCCAGGAAAAAATTTCTTCAAAATAAATTTTCCTCTAAAATATATACGCAATGGTTTGCTAAGATTCAAGCGGCAACATTAATTAAGAAATAAATAAAACAAAATATTTTCATACGTATAATGCACGTCTTTATTTTCTTCATTTTTTCACATATTCAGCCAAAAATAAGAAATTCTGGAATGTGCTGTGTCTATGCAGCTTTGGGAATAAGGGGAGAAAGGAACCACCATATTTTCGTCAGACAAAAAAGACAAATTAATTAATTATATTGATGCTAAAGGATTGAGAGGAGGATAAAAGGGTTAGGAAGGTTTTAGAATAAAAGGCTTATAAAAGAATAAAAAGATCAGCTGATTTCATATCAGCAACTCAATGTAATATTCTAGTGAAAATACTATTTTGCAGACAAATATTCAATAAAATTCCAATTTAATTTATGAAAGCGTAAGAGATTAGGATGGCATTCAAATGCTGGAAAAATATTGACTCATCAAATGGATTCAAAAGGATTGATGCACCAGATGGTATATATATGTAAGTATGCATATAGACTGTGTGTATGCACGTAGCATATCGAAATCAGTTATACTCATAATTTTTTGAATTTCAGCAGTCTTTTAGAAATATTTTTAAAACAAACGAACGATTATAATTCGACATTAAAGTCCTGTTCACATGGGAAATAGATAAAGCGGGTTTAAAAACCTCGCTTCAAGAATTTTCACCAATATGACTGCTCCCCATTTCTTTCCTTACGTGGGAAAAAAGTCGTCAAGCGGGTGCTAACACTCCCAATGCTACCGCAATATTTGCAGATGTGAACGGGGCTTTAAATGGCTGAGGATGGGCGATTCTCCTATAGAGTATTCTTTCGCGATCAATGTATCACAAGGGATGTTTCCGCTACTCTGTTCCCGCGGATCACTAAATTTTTTTTTTTCGGTGGTCTGATCGTTAAATCAGTAGTCTCGGACCAGAGGACCACCAATGATTTTGAACGCTGGTTAAAGGTATGTCAAGCTTTAGCTGATCAAACACACAAATTTATCAAGATTACTCTTTTTGTAATAACGATGTTGTCATCCAACAAGATAGTCTCCCCCCTCCCTCACATATGTCACGAACTGGCTCATTGGGGAATTAACTCCCTCACATAGGTCATCAATTGGCTCCAGGAGAATCCTAATGATTTCACAGCACTCTATTTACTTCATATATCGCCTGGTTTCACTCCAATCGAACAGTTTTGTGCCGAACAGAAATACTTATACTCCAAACATACAATATACCATAATGCTCTAAGTGTGCGTTAGACTTCTCGATTCCTGAATTTTTATAGAACTATCTCGATTCTAGCTTCTGATTAAAACGTGAAACAAATAATTAGTTGCTATTATTCAAGCCGAAGTTGAAACGATAATTTTCCCTAGATAAAACATATGATAATTTCTTTTTCCAGTGTACTTCTATGGTTTGTATATCACACCATTGCCAAAATCGGGTTTAAGATTAATTACTGCAAGAAAAATTAACAAGCAATGATCACTGTGAGATGTGAATTAAGGCTATACTTTTGGAGGAGAAGAGCAATATGATTCATTTCAATGCGAGGTAATTTTACTTGACATCTCTAGATATTTTACTTCCGTACTACACTGTTGCATACCGATCGAAATTATTGGAACGCTTCCAAAAAGAGTTTTCTCGTATGAAACAATTCACTACCACTACACAATTAGCATAGAGTTCTTGGGGACTTTTTTCCTTCCTCACTCTACGTGTTATACCGTCCTATAAGTATTAACAAAATAATGATTAATCAGAAAATAATCCCAAACCAGGGTTGGACAAATCTATTGCCTGACGTGCCAGGGAGGGGAGGCATGTAAAAATTCTTACCACACATGTATTCTCTCCAAGCACATGTCTGACCCGGACACATGAAAAAGTCCAAAAGAATAAAACACCTTACGTTATAGACCGCGATGCATTACTTCTCCAGCATCACTTCCTTCTGGCATTTGATATAAAGGCTTCGGAAGACTGATTTTTTGTTTCTGAAATTACAAATCCAGGATCTCAGCCATTTTGCGATTCACCACAATAACTTTATGTGTGCGTGATAAGGCAAATACGGTTTTTTATGACACATATACAGCGTGTCCAGAAAGCTTAATAGGGAGACCCAAAGTAAAATAAATCACATGTAAAACGGACAATTACTAACACAACTACTAAATTTGACCATGAATCTAATGGGATGCCATAGGAAGGCGGTGGAATAGCAAAATAATTTCTGACAATGGAAGGTAAGACAAATAAGATTGGGAAATTTTCGCTGGTTTTCATCACATCAATAGCCACGGTAGTGAAAAAGCAGATTCAGATGATGATTCATTTTAAAAAATTTGGGTATTCATTATGATTTTTTGGAGCTTATTACGTGAATAACTGTTACACGTGAAACTATTTTGTTTATTCTTTTTTTTAGAGAGAGTAAAGGTTTATTTGTATGAATAAACTACATACAACAACATAACAAAAACAACACAACCCCTGAACTACACATGACTACACTGATATCCCAAGGGACCTGTGTCCGTCCAGGGCAGATCCATGAAAATAACACCAAATAATATTTTTAAAAATAAGAAATGAGTTTTACAATATGTAACATCCAGTAATAATATTTAGCAATACTTTTGGGACATGCATTATTTGCAGTCATATTCCCGAGAAATTTGGAAATTTGTGCAGCCCTGATCCATACTATTTCAATATAATGTTATAAATCACCTGTCCAGAATGATATAACGAATGACTTGAAAGTAGTTGATTAATTTTGCATTTTCTGTCAATTGATTTTATTGTTGATTTTCCTTCAATTTCTCCGTTTGACTTCGACATTCGTTGATTTCTCTCCCAAATGATAAAAATTCACATAGCAACCTCCATCAATATTATATAGCAAAAATATGAAAGTGGAGCTCAAAAGTCGCTAGGGTATTAATAATATTCGATTCGGATTTAGACTGAAAACAATCGATAATCTTAATACGTCTAGACTCTTACGAGTTCACTCACGTTTCATTTCTAAAATAGAAATATTAATATTAAATGACTAGCTCTTTACAAGACGGAAATTCAAGAATTCCACGGTATATATATTCATTTTTTTTAGTGAATACCAAAGAACTTGAAACTAAAAGAAGGAGGTTCCGTTAAACAAAACGGAAATAAAATGAAACAACCTACGTATGTCCAATTTATCGATACCGAAAATATTAAAGGGACGTTTATTACCGTGGAACATATTTTATCAGTTAATAGAGCTTACATGTACGAATAGGACATGTATATGTAGTCTCGAGACCATGTATCGCATTCAGCAGCTGTTTACGCTCCCACATACACTTTTTGAAAAAGATCCAGTTTCGCTTAACGAGGCGTCAGAAATTCAGCGATTTATGTTCGCGTCGGAAGAGTCTTTGCCTTCTCAGGAATTGATTACATGGATGGAGGGCAGGAGAAAAGACAGACTCGAAACGCCTACGTGCCATGGATGCCAAAAAAGCAGCATGTCAGCCGCCCCCCCCCCATCTTTCCAGTTGTTTTTTTTGTTCATTTATTTTCCTGTTTTTTTTTCCCCCGAGATGCCATCAATGTGACCACGTGTGCATATACGAGCCCAGCTATGTTTGTATCACGCAAGATGCCACGGTCATTTAATAACACCTTGTTAATGATTGCTACAAGCAGGAAATACATTCTCAATCAGCCTCTCACGTTCATGAAGAATGTTCATGCATCCAAAATATTATAGAAGCACTGACTTATGTTTGCTGGAAAGTAAACTTCTCACTCGTTGCTAATTAGAGGCACTTCAAGTATTACGTCAGCGGAGAAAATAGCTCTTTTTGTCAGAAAAATTCAGCAAAACTCTGATCCCCTTTGCCCCACCCCTGTAAGCAAAACGTGTCTGTCATAGGCTGAGAAGACTTCTTCTCATGGCTTCTTTCTAAAATTCAAGTCACTTTTCTTCATCTTTAGAAAAAATATTAGCAGTAGTACCTTGCACTGCCCAGGTTTTCTTCTTATACTGGGAGTATTAAAAAAACTGACAAACCTTGTTGGGAACCAAGGTAACCAAAGTAGACTTTCCAAAAGCCATTGTTGCTTGGCAGTTTTTGACCCTATAAAGTAACCTATCATTTAAGATGGGGCCTGTTTGGCGCAAACAAAATTCAGCCACCTTTTATGTCAACTGGTTGATTTTTATTAATCTGATATTTATTGTTGGATCGATATTCATTTTTTTGGAGATGCGGTCTTTGCTTGAAGTCATTTTGTACTCGACAGGATATAACAGAATCCAAAGAAATCCTTGAATAAAAACTTTTTCTAAAACAAACACAGGCGTATTTCCGTAATTTTTCACGATTCGCCGTAATTCCGTATTTTATGGTAGAAATACGTAGTAACTACGGGAATTTCGCAGCAGTGGTAAGTACGATCCAGGGATATACTTTCTTTGATATTATAAGAAAGTAAATTATTAGTTACCGAGGAACTGAGTAAGTCAGTGAAAGTGTGAGCGAACGAGTGACCACCTGAGTTGAGAAATGAGCTAGAATGAGCTAGCTGGTGAGTGAGTTGAGAAATAAGCTAGTGAGTGAATGACTGACCGAGTGAGTGAGCGATTAAGTGAGTGGCCGCATGAGGGTGTAAGTGATCGAGTGACCGAGGGAGTGAATGAGTTACGAAGTCAGTGGATGTGTTATCAAGTGGGTAGATGAGTTACTGAATGATCGACCGAGTGCGTGAGCGAAGAGCGAAGGTATGAGTGAGTGAGGGAGTGACGATATGAGTGAGTGAGGGGAGTGACCATATGAGTGAGTGAGGGGAGTAAACTAATTCATCAGTGACTCAATCAAAATTGCTCATTTGCTAATTCATTCGCTAACTCATTCACTCACTTACTTGCTCACCAACTCACAAAACCATCAGACCTCTGCATTACAGTGACATACAAATACAGAGACCACATTAGGTAAACTGCCCACTGAGTTGGTTGGACAAAAATGCCCAAAAATTTAAAAATTTAAAGATTAAAAATTCAGTAATCTAAATTAAGAACAATATTTATAAAAAAAATAGTGGAAATCCGTGACATTAAAATGAAAATTCATCGAGATATCGGAATTTAAAATGTTTGATTTTTGCCGGTTTTACGACGAATTCAAAACCATATTATTTTAATCCTTCGTATAACTCATATTAACTTTCATTTATGAAGCATATTAATTTCGAAAACTTATAAAATTGACTGTAACGAGTAGAAACATTGAAGCATTTAATATTTCAGTCATTCACGTTCATTCAAATGCTCCGAATTAAACTTATTTCTGCAGAAGTGAAGAATTATACAAAGTATACAAAGAAGTATACTGCAGTAGTATACAAACATGCACATTTCACTTTAGCTTCACTTTCTTTTTTTTTGACTGGAGGATCAAATAAAATTAATAATAATTTCTATAAACCCCCAATTATTATTTTACGAGTATGAGTGAAGCTGTAATTATTTTTGTTGGGATCATTCTTCTTTCATTTTCGTGCTTCCTGCTTATTTAATTCGTCTTTCCTTTTCATCCTTCCTGTTTATTTCATCCTTCCTATTGATTTCATCCTTCCTATTGATTTCATACTTCCTATTGATTTCATACTTCCTATTGATTTCATTATTCTTATTTTCATTATTCTTTCATTTTCATTATTCTTTCATTTTCATCATTCTTTCATTTTCATTATTCTTTCATTTTCATTATTCTTTCATTTTCATTATTCTTTCATTTTCATTCTTCTTGTTGATTTCATTATTCTTTCATTTTCATTCTTCCATTTTCATTTTTCTTGTTGGTTTCCTTGTTCTTTCTCTTTTCATTCTTCCTGTTTATTTCATTATTGTTTCATTTTCATTCTTCTTTCATTTTCATTATTCTTTCATTTTCATTATTCTTTCATTTTCATTATTCTTTCATTTTCATTATTCTTTCATTTTCATTATTCTTTCATTTTCATTATTCTTTCATTTTCATTATTCTTTCATTTTCATTATTCTTTCATTTTCATTATTCTTTCATTTTCATTATTCTTTCATTTTCATTATTCTTTCATTTTCATTCTTCTTTCATTTTCATTCTTCTTTCATTTTCATTCTTCTTTCATTTTCATTATTCTTTCATTTTCATTCTTCTTTCATTTTCATTATTCTTTCATTTTCATTATTCTTTCATTTTCATTATTCTTTCATTTTCATTCTTCTTGTTGATTTCCATCTCCTTGTTGATATGTTTCCATAACACTCTCATTCCTTTCGGACACACTATCATGAAATTCCCCCTGCACCTAGTATAATTAAACTCTCTCAAGCTTTTTTCAATTCTAAATATTTTTTATTCGCATTGAGGGCCAGGCAAAATTCTCAAATCAACCAGGAATGTCGAAGAACTCATAAAAGTTCCGTAAGTACCAGGTAGGTGCCAAGGCCAATAAAATTATCGATTTGACCCAATATGTCCGAGCAACGTGTATGTCCAATGTTATAGATTATGTTTCCTGCCTTGTATAAACAATCTTTTTCTTCGTCATACTCCAATATTGAATATCAAAGAAATCAACTTGAAATGGATTTTTAGAAGCCTTTTCTCATTCAAAAATGCAGCTGAAACTGAAACCGGAATATTAAGATCTCTAGCGGATTGAAAATGTATACGTCGTATTGATTCACCATGAAATTTGTGTACAATCAATAATCTCGCGGCAGCAAGAGTTATTCCATATATTTCAGCTCCTATACCGTTGTTCGAGACTAATTTGGAGAATCTACGCCAGGATAATGAGACGTACAAGCAAGAGATTTTCCGCGTGTTTCCAGGTCTCAAACTAATGACACTTTAAGGACGTGGTCAAAATCTCCTCGAGGAAAATAGACGAGAGAAGATAAAACGTCCGTAAATTGTTTGTTCAAACACAAAGCTCTTGAATATTTAAACACCCGATTTGATATCTCCACTTTGGATGTTAGAAGAGGAGAACACATAAACACAGAGAACTTTTTCTAATTACTAATATCACATGCAACTGCCACATTTGTGTATGCACCCCCTAACGACACGCAAAGTTCCGCCTAAAATCACGCAATTCGTGACCGTAAGGATATTAAAAACCGAAAGTAAAGCAAAAAAAAACGGGATAAGTATGAAATAAAACGGGTAAAAACACTAAAAAAAACAGCGAGGGAAGAGATTTATTCACGGTCTTATCTCCATATATGTAATTACTCTGTCGTTGCCAGTCTTATTTTTTTGCTCTAAGAATTCTCCTCTCGTTCTGTGCTGTTTCTTCTTGGAGTCATTGGACTTCACTGCATCTCGGGAATGCGTATGTGTGTGTGTGTGTTCTGCAATGTATGTTTCATGTATGGGTATGACCCCACCCTCCTGTCATTGAATGTAACCAATTCGGCAAACGACTCTGTCAGTTCGATTCGCCACATGCCATTCTTTTTTTGGTTTGTTCTCATTCTGCGCTCGATCCGTTTCTGTTACATTTCGTTTTCATTTGCGTTCGGCTTCGCACGTCCTTTTCTTGATACATGATTACTTTGGGTCGTTAATGTTGAGTATAATTTTCTGGATATATTTTTTCGGATGCGCTCATTTATTCCATGCAGGGTGCATCACGGAAAACGGGCGTTTACATAAAATAGAATGACAATCAGTTCATTTATTTTTTGCGAATATTTTAATTATTATGATTACGAAATTATAAGTAACTGCACGAAAGTTTGATTTCTTGTGTGCGAATATTATGTCATTTGAGCTGTTTGCCATTGCTTAAGGCAACTGCCCTCTTTCGGGGTAGTTATTATTATTGGAAAGGTTATTTTGGATAAAACGCACGTGGGTTTTGGTTTGGATATGACATAAAATTAATAAATGAAATGTCATTTCATGAAATATTTTGGCAAAAGAAAATACTGCTAATTATGTATGTAAAATTAACATATTTTTAGTTCTTCTGCTAGACATTGTACACTTGAAACTACTTCTTGTATCAACATATCTTCACACAAATTATTGCTATGACATTTTTCGACATGATGAACTAAAAGTTTTAGTATATTATGAAAACTGTTTGAGACATAATTATATAGGTTAAAAAACGTACATTTCCTCGTCAAAAATACTTGACTGTCTGAATTCAAAATAATTTGAATAAAAAAAATTGAGCATATTACTTAGTTTCATGTCAAGTTCACAGTCAAAATTGTTTATATTATAGTAGGAATTTTTCATTGAGATATTTTGAAAAAAAAAATTCAAATATTAAGTTTTTCGTGAAAAAGCAAAACAAAATCTAAAAAACACATTCAAAGGTTTTATTTTCAAAATAAAATCATTAAAGTCATTTTACTTAATTAGCGATAACTTGACTTTTAGTTATTGTAGAGATGAAAATGAAACGGTTTTGGGTTCTAAAATAACTGCTGTTTCGAATGGAAAAAATGAAAAACAATACAGACAATTTTGACAAAAAACATCATTTGAAGGAGGACAGATGCCCTCCTGTCATTGACTTTAACCAATTCGAAAGAAACTCTATCACTATTTCCCACATGCCATTCTTTTTGCTTCATTTCCATTTTGTAGCCGATTTGTTTCTGTCACGTTTTGTTTTCATTTACGTTCAGCTTTGCACGTTATTTTTTGACACATTTTCGGCCTGTAATTTTGAATATAATACCCTGTTATTTTTCGAATACGGCCTTTTATTTCGTACAGGGTGAGCTCGGAAAAGGACGTTTTCAAAGTGTATAATAATGGAAACATTTTTTTCTGTAAATATATTAACTATCATAGAACATAAAATTATAGGTAACTACAAGAAAGTTGGACTTCCCGTGTGCGAAACGTTATGTCACTTGAGTTGTCATTGCTTAATGGTTAGCCGAATGTCATCTTGAAGTTAATTTCTCTTCCTTTCAACAGTTGCTGGTTATCCATTTCTTGCGCAGCTGCAGTCGGAATCGCCTATAATATCCGTACCGGATTGAAAAATAATGCGTTTATACAAAATAAAACAATTTATATGCACGATACACATGTTTCAGTAATCTGAGCATTTTTAAAATCAGTGGATTAAAATAACATACAGTTAATTCGCGATAAGTGGAACTCCGATCAGTAGAATGGGAGTTTTCACTCGGCCTAAGAACTTTTTTCGTATATTTTAGTGTTAAGAATTCCCCTTAAACTTGAAGTTATCCTTTGAGATGAAGTTTTCAAGGATTAGAGAAATTTAAATTTTAGCATTTAGCAATGTAATTTAACAGTTAGTAATAGAATTTAACATTTAGCAATAAAATTCAGTAGATTCATTTGTCTGTCTGTCTGCAAAATGTCAATGACTTTTCACGGAAGAAGGGCAAAGAAGAGAGAGACAGTCAAAAATCATTGCATTTTTTTAACAGAAAATAATCTTGTGCACACTTTATAATTTCTCTCATTTATACGGTTATCACATATACGTCCATTTCCATAATACAGTATGCACGACTAGTTTATTTCTTAATATTATCATTCAGTAATTTTATATTAAGAATAATTTATCTTTTCAAATTTCTTCATCAGGGGTTTGGATGTTTTACTAGTGCAATATTCGTAGATAACAATGTTATTTTAACAAATCTTCCTTTTTTCCACTCGGAGTTTTTTGTCGGCTGCTGCACATTCGACTTATCGAGATTTCCCTTTACTTTAATAAAGGTTAAAAATGTAATTGTAATATCACGTAACTGAATGCATCAACAAAAATATGTGTTAGTTACTGCTCTTTTCTTTTCCTTGATATTTTCGTGGACGTTGAACGTTTGTCCTTTAAATAATTTTTGCCCAATAAGCATGTAAAATGTAATATATTTTCTTTGTAGTAAGAGCATGAACACCGGTTTTTTTTATCTCATTTTTTTGGAACCATTCGAAAGAAGGATATTGAAATCTGAGTAATCCAAAAATTTTTTTCTTTCTTTTTTATTCTCAACCGCACCATTTTCGACATTCAATGAACTTACTTACCGAACACGGTCAGACTTTGTCACTTGCGCAATTTAAGCACATTGAACCACGTCCTCGGAGGGTGTGGCCATGTAGGAAAAATTTTATTGATTCTCATAACTTACAAATAGGATAAATATACACAAGTAAGATACATAAATTATGATACATAAAATCAAGAACATTACATTCTTTACATTCAACCAATAGCTATAAGTTATGGAGCAAAGGGTAGCGTATTGCACTTGGAAATTCTCAAAATTATTTTACACAAGATGAGACCATCAAAACCAACGTCTGAATGCCATTTGAGAATTGCAAATGTTCCCCGAAGGTGCTTTTGGAGGTGAAACTTTTAGAAATAAATAACCTCAATCTTTTCTTCCTGTGTAATGAGGTTTTCCGCCAACAAAATGATATTCAACAGCGAAAGGTAGGAAAACAGAAGCAAAATAGGATTTTACATTACCCAAAACAGCACGACTAGAATGTATTAAAAGGAAAGAAAGGAGACATATTATCAGTATCAGAAATATAAATTACAAATAAGATTTGGATAAGGTTACTAAGAAATTCGTGACAATTGCATATTTCAAAATCGGTTGAAAATTCATTATAGGCGTACTTTGGTGAAATCGGTGTTTTTGTAAGGAATGAAAATAACAAAGATGAGCAATGTGAAATTCTCGGAACACGAAAAAACTTCGTTGTATGTAAAAATTTGTAATGTTCGTGTTCGTTATATGCGAGTCCGACTGCATTACTACATAACCGTACACGCACCTCGTCATTTAACATTCCTCTGAGGAATTTCCAACGAATGGATACCTGCGTGACCCTAACGTATTGCCTATTTTTTTACCATTTTTTAAGGCTGGTCCGATTAATTGGATCGGTTAATCGATCAATTGTTAATCACGATTAAAAATTTTAGTTCAATTGATCGACTCGATCAATTCGATCAAAATTCGATTAAACTTTTTAATAAAAGTTTATAATTTAACTTGATTTAATTTATTAAACAGATTGAATGTATTAAATTATGTTCCTATACATAACATTTCAGATAAGTGGTTTATTTAGGTAAGTCATTTAAAGGTATTTGAATCAATATTTTGATCAAATTTTTCGACATTAAGGAAACACAAGAGTCGATTCAACGAAAACTAGTGACGGTTTCTAAAACTGACGATTAAAACAAAAAACCAGCAAGATCTAAGTTGAGAAATTCCAGGATATGTCAAGCATGTTCAGCAGGTCGTTTCCCTTATGCCAGAGAAATCAATGTGAAAATTTTCACTTTTTAGTTTATCAGCTGATTGAATCACTTATATTGCTATCTAAGTTTTTGCAGAAAAGCAAATGTGTATTCCTTATTGAAACACATTTTACAAAACATTTTGGGAGAGCAACTTCCATAGAGTGACATTCAAAAGTCGTTTTCCAAGTTCTAGAAATGTTCACATTCATATTTCTGGTAAAGGGGGACGATATCAAAATACAAATACAAATACAACACCACAACAGGCAAAATGCCCAGCGACGTGCTGGCAACCCAGATGCAATATCGTTCGAGACTATATACGACGTTGTTGCATCAAATGATGGATATTTTGAAAAATATCGTATTGCTTGTTTTTTTTAAATAGTATAGCGTTGTCTGTTTGCAAAAACTTTGCAAAATCTGTTGCAAAACTTTGCAACTATGTACGAATTCTAACTGATTGAAAATCTTTCGTTTTCTTTAGCAATATGTGGCAAACGCTGCACATTTCTATGAATTTTCTTTTTTTTTCCTTTATTCATTTTTAAAATGTGTCCTTCAATTTTAGACTTCCTATATATCTACTGATTTTAACTGTAATTTGAAGTACAATATTACACAGTAAAACTAGGTAGAAATTGAATAAAAATAGTGCAATGCTTCGTACGTCTTGTTGATTCCGAATATGTACTTTAGTTCGGAAATTCATACTTCTTTGATAGTCGTAATGCTCGATAACATCAGTAATTGATAGGTGTAAATTGGTTGCGTCATGACCAGTTTTCGTCCTAATAAAATATAGTCAGTTGTGGTTGTCCGTACATTATTGCCTTGAAAAACTGGCATGTTTATTGCACGTAAGTGAAATTTGGCGACTGTGTTCAGAAAAAATGCATTCTCGGCATTTTTATTTTTAATATTTGTCGGATGCCCCATTGAGTTGAGATACTACTCCTAAATATGATCGAAAAAATATTTCTCAATTGCATGAGGTAATTTATTCGCATCCGATTCCTAGATGAGTCGTACATATCAACTTACAGTCCTGTTATAAATGTCCTTTTTGCGTCACTGGTTTCACAAATTTCGAGAAATAAACAGCCTCATGGAGTCACGAAGCTGGCATTGTTGTTGATTTTGGCTGAAAAACAGGTTAAGAATCCCTGATATATTTGAATGAAGTAAAGTTCGTGAAGATCAAAACGCAAATATTTGAAAAAACAAGATTTCTTATATTTTGATAAACAGTTTTTTCTGTGCGAGTTTTAAAGTTTTTGTTTAGATATTGGTATTTCGATTCGTATTGAATATCATACATAACCGATTCAGAAAGTTATTTAGAGTTCTCCGAACACAGTTACACACTTCCGTGTATGTTTCTTTCGTTGGCACTGACATTCCTGCGATATAATTTCCGGAAAATAAAAGAAAACCGGTAAGAAAAACACATCACGTGAGCCAGAGAATTTCAAAAAATACCAGTTTTCCTTCGATCTACTGCATATAAATATACGGATAGAACCATCATATATACGAAACTGAATATGATACCCTTAAATGAACATCGAGTGAGTTTTAGGTATGAAATGTACAAACAGAAAAGCGAAAAATAAAAGTAAAAATCCACGACATAAATTTAAAACATCGCGTCTATGTAACTCTTCATGGTACAAAGAAAAAACTCAAGATGGAATGCAGGAACACCTCTGGGAAATCACCATGAGTGGATGTGTATCCAAAAAATGCTTGTCCCAGATCTTATGAAATTCCCATGAAGCCGAAGAAACACATTTGCATATGCGAAAACATTTTTGGCGAAGGGAAAGAAAACTTTTCCCTACACTCATATATACATGCATATATATATATATATATGGAGGGAGAAAAAAATCATGTTTTTCTCACAGAGATGTTGAATGAAAAGCATCGAGAAGGAGGAATAAATTTCACTGAGATAGCTATGTTACACATAATCTTATTTCCACTTTTCCCGTAACAAAAATGCATTAAACTTATTTTTATTTTCCTCCGAGAGCAATTTTTCTATAACATTACGTAAGGTGATTCTATACGGTATACGCGTATGAATGGGAAGAGTGTATTTCGTGATATTGCGCAGTTTTACAGAAACTTTCTTGAGATACTGGGGAATTCTATCTGTTGTAACGTCAATTGCAAGTTCTTATAAATTTAACTAGCGAATCAAGAGTGACCACCACATGATCCGCGGGCCATGTGTGGCCCCCTCGGATCTTTATTCTTTAGCCTACCCATGAAAAAAGAAAACACTAACCATTACAAAAATAGCTTAGTGAATGAAATGATTAAATAATTATTGGAAAAGAAAAGAAAATTATAAATGGAGGGAAAAATTATTATTTCATTTTTTTTTTAAAATGACGTAATCATTATGTATTCCTGTGAGAACTTCAGGGGAATCTGTCCAGGGAATTTGTTAACGTCACTAGACACATCCATACCTGAACCGGGATTTGAACCAAGACTTGCACACAGTCAGAATCTAGCTCGCCTAACCACTTAACCGCCAGGTGGCAATCCATAATCATTTTTAGAAAAACTTTCGGAGTTAAATATGATAGATATTAGATAAATATTTCCAGAATTGAGGAGAGGAAACAGTTCAGAAGTATAAAAGAGAAATAGTTTCAGAATTTATCAGAGAAATAGTTTCAGAATTTATCAGAGAAATAGTTTCGGAATTTATCAGAGAAATAGTTTCGGAATTTATCAGAGAAATAGTTTCGGAATTTATCAGAGAAATAGTTTCGGAATTTATCAGAGAAATAGTTTCAGAATTTATCAGAGAAATAGTTTCAGAATTTATCAGAGAAATAGTTTCAGAATTTATCAGAGAAATAGTTTCAGAATTTATCAGAGAAATAGTTTCAGAATTTATCAGAGAAATAGTTTCGGAATTTATCAGAGAAATAGTTTCGGAATTTATCAGAGAAATAGTTTCAGAATTTATCAGAGAAATAGTTTCAGAATTTATCAGAGAAATAGTTTCAGAATTTATAATGAAATAGTTTCAGAATTTATAATGAAATAGTTTCAGAATTTCTTAAAAAATTTGAAAAATATAGATTAGCGAAAATAATTAAAAAATTAAAATGAGAGATTGAATGCAGTAATCGCAAAATGATAAAAGCTTATGATAAATGAAAAAGTATATATTTAGAGATTTTTGTAACTATTACAAAATTAATGAAAACTCAAGTCGATTGAAAAAAATAAATTTCAGGATGAAAGAAATTATTCAATAACTGAAGGGTCCCTGTTTAACTCGAGGGCTTCAATGGCTCACCCATTAGATTACATCAAGCCAATTTGTAATCTGGATATCCCCCAAGTGTCACAGAGTAACTTAATGAATTTCAATTTTCAATTTTCAATGACCCACACACAATATATTGAAAGGTTGAAGAACCCTTTAGTAATAAAAGTAAATGAAATTGATGTATTTCGTGAATTACGCATTTAAATTTGATGAATTTTGGCAGTGTTTAGACCTGGGTTGAGGAAGCTGGAATCATTGTCAAAACAACCGATTGTTTGTAAGGGAACAGCATAGCATCATTTTTTTATACCTATTGAATGGCCCTATACAAGAGGTTTTTATATCCATGGACCCTTTATGTCAAACATATCACGGCCACGGAGCCCCCTCTGCCAATACATTGAGTCCCCAAACTCCTCTTCAGACAAATATTCAGTACATATGACTAATAATACATACACAATGGGTTAATTGACTTCTCATCCAAGTTCGCGACCCTCTCAACTCTCTCCATCGACTCCAAGAAGTCTGGGAATCCTGGCTAAGAACTCGAATCATTGCCAAAGATATTTTAGTGATTTTAAGGTGATTTTCAGACGCTGAATCCGAATCTAGGATTTGTTTTTCCCTAATGTTTAAGATGAAGTTTATTGATAAGATCAATACATATTGTTCCGGATAACTTTCCACAAGACTTCGAGATTGCAAAACAAGAAGCGGTTCGACGGACAAACACAGATTTATTTACAGAACAGCAATTTACACGTATTTACAGGCTAATCAGAGAGCTAACAACTTTCTCGCGAAGTTTAAACACAACTGACTGAATCTCCTTGTGCCTCTCTCAGCCTTTTCTGAGCCTGTCTACCCTCTCTCAGTCTGCCATCTTTTGAGCGCCACGGTATTTATAACCCGGATAGAAACTTCGAGAAAAAGAACATTCCACAAAATTCTATTTCACAGTTTCCTAGTCGGCGGCGCTACCGTATGGAGTGGCGGGACTTTCTAGATTTTTCTCTACACGCCCTGCGAGTTCTCCGCCAATCGCATGTCTCCGCGCTTAGACCGAAACCGGTATCATCGATATTTCTATCGAACAAATCGCGTCATCTATCGTCGAAAGTTCGTAACATTACAGACTATTCATGTCTGATGATAATATAAATGTAATAATAGTGAATGAAAAATACGAAAAAGTTAATGAAAAAATTAAAAGTAAAAATTCCAAGCAAAAATAAATGACTGCAGAATACATTGAAATGATGAGAGTATGTATTATCTCAAAAACTAGAGCCAATTCGGCAAAACAAGTTTTAAAATCAGCAGCCACGATATATCTTAAAGCAGTAACAACATTCTTGGAATTTTTTTCCATACCCACGACAAATTTGAATAACAGTTAGCACAGTGAAAGTCCGACATAACGAGTACTTCTTATAATGAGAATCTCGCTATAACGCGAGTGATTTACTAGTAATTTTCGTACGGCTAAGGTTAAAGGTAAAAAAGAAAATAGTTGGTTGTAGCGAGTTAAAAACTAGTAATTATTCGCTACAACGTCAGAAAAATTCTCAAAAATGGCTTCCTTCTCTTCCTTCAAGAATTAAACACGATTACTGTTACCACGGTTCATGCTCTTCGCAAAAAATTACATTATCGGAAAACAATTACTCAAATAATGGACACGAAGCCAAATTTTTTTCACCCAGTCCTCTTTTTATTGTTACAAAAATTATGTAAATTTTCGTAATTTTCATACCTTATTTATCATTTGTTATGTAATTTCTCGCAGGGAAATAGTCATTAATACATTTGTCTAAAAATCTCGTCAAATTGACGACAAACACGGCGAATGTAGCGGCAGCTCCGATAAGTTTGTGACGTCAGATCGACGAGGGAAATGGTGGGGTTTCGCGGGAATATGTTTTCTTCCGCTGCATATAAGCTCCGCCAGAGCGGAACTAAAAGCAGTTATGTTGAGTTTATGAAGACGAGATCTCCTGCATGCGAAAAGTTGCTCTATGTTTAGCGTGTTTCGTCAAATCACTGCTTGGGAATATGTGTATATAGCTGTTCTGTGCTGTCCTGTGCTTTGCCATCTCTCAAGTGCTTGTGAGAGTCATTATCCGGAGCACTATTATTGGCCCTCCTCAGTATACACATATGATATGTGATGATTTTATTTCACTTTAGTCTCTGGAAGCTAGTAAGAGACAACCGTACCAGAATTTTTCAGTTCAAACGTTTTTTCAAAAGACAAAAAAAAATCGTAACGAAAATTTTCTGATTATATATAAAGTATATAGCGGGAAGTGATGAGATAAATAGTGAGCATATATAATAGAGAATATAAATTGCTCAGTTGGTCGATTAAATCGCTTTGATGATATAATAGTTATATACAAAAACTTCGTACATAATCAAAAAAAATTCTGTGAGACCAAAATTATTTTTTCATCATAGTTCTGTTGATTCGCCGATATTAATACAGAAACAATATAAAAGACCTAGTTTTAATGCATACAAAGTAGAAATTTTCTACAATTTTATAACCTAAGAGAACAAAAAAAAAAAATTGAAATTCGCTGACAACGAGGATCTGCAATGACGACAGTTTCTCTCGCAATTGTGAACTGTTATTATGATACGTAATGTACACGCAACTATACCGTATTTTGTAGTCCTACAAACAACTCATACCTCTGTTATCTCTATCGAAATAGTTTCGTTATCTCTTAAAGGAGAGTTAAAACTCAAGGGAAGACATATATTTTCGAAAAAAATTCAGAAATTCTACTTTTCCGATGACTCAGACAAAAATAGTCAACGGAATCCAGAGAGAAAGGGAAAAATAAATAAATAAAAGTAGGAGGAAAGATGAATAGTACAAAACGTACAGATAGTACACCTCGACAAAATTTTACACTCCCTGGAATCTGCTTTCCTTTCTTTCACGGAAAATCTTCCGAACAAGGACGTATCTTGAAAACATAGCTTCCGTATACATATACGTACACATATATCAAAGATTCTTCTAGTCTATCCATCGCAAATGGTGGTTTTCTTAGAAAATACCGAAAGCGAAAAAAAAAAAATAGAAGAAATATGTGAAGTAAGAAATGAAGACGATATGTTCTCGCAAAACGTGCTACAAAACAGCGAATAACGCTCCGAGAGAAGAGAACAGAAACGAAACAGCGCAGAGTCATAAATATTTATGTATCCTTGTCTTCTTCTTATACTTTTTTCTCCTATTTTTATTTTATATCCAGCTTTTTTTTTAGTTTTTTTATCCTTTTTTTTCCCGAAAGATGAAATCAGGACACCATGACGCAGCGATTTAAGAGAGAGAGAGAAAAAATATATAGTTTGTTTCTGGGTTTTAGCACGTGTTGCCTGTCGAACTGAAGATACTTTCCTCTCTTTTTCTGTCTGTTACCTTTCCCTTGGATACCAGAAAAGTTATATTTTGACTTATATTTCAAAACTGGTAAGTAATACATCAATACACCTACTTTCGCGTGCTTGAATTTCTCGGTGGAACTGGAATCACGTCTACGGATTTTTGATATAAATATTTCCCCTGTATCTTTTCTACCGTGTTTCCTCGGAAATAAGACCCGGTCTTATATTAATTTCTGTTGGAAAATATGCGATAGGGCTTATTTTCTGGTAGTATTGTATACGCTAGGCTAACTCTCATCGAGAGGATCTAGGTTCGAACCACGTTGACGGCGTAGTGGTAGTCGGCTGAAGTTTTCCAACTTTGAGATGCATATGCGAGCTAACGCGAAAAAAACAAAACAACTCTGACAACAGGAATTCGTTAGTGCTATAATTAGCAATGCCACTATCGATGATTAACAACCAGGGTCGTCTCAATACAACATTGCTGGGCTCTCAGGCAAAATGAAGTTATAACTAGCCCCCTTTACGCATCTGAGTCCACCTGTCAGCAATTTTACATTCTTAAAATATTAAAAAATCCAACCATCATGCACTTGAGGGCCCCAGGGCCGTGCGTAAGATGTCACTTTCTCTAGTAGCTTGTTAATCATGCCTACAATATTAAGAGTCTCGAGATATACAGCCATTTTGCCAGCCCGGAAGCTATACTCTATAGGCATTTAACCTTTAAATACCCAAGCGTGTGTCTAAATCCACCTACTTCAGTAATTACAAATAATTAATAATGATTTATATTGTCATTCATTTTCAATATGGATGCCAACTTGTATATACAGTCGAATCCCGTTTTAACGAACACCGTTATAGCGAAAATTTCGTTGTAACGAACACCTCTCTAACTCCCCCCCCCAGATAAGATTGCATATCATTAATGTAATTCCTTTATAGCGAAATTTCATTATAACGAAGTGATTTCTCCGGTCTCTTGTTGTTCGTTATAACGGGATTCGACTGTGATATTGACGGCAGATGTGCCTGCGCTCAATAAAAAAAAATAGGTAATGAAAGTATAATAAGCATATACACTTTCCAAATAATAATAAAAAAACCAATATATCAATTAATATTTCATGATTCAATTCATTAGCCTAGCGTCGAAAATGGGCCCGCTTAACTAATGATTTTAACTAGGGTTTTTTACATGCGTCCTGCAAAACGAAAGTAGGACTTATTTTTGTTGGTTAGGTCTTATTTTGGGGGAGAAACTCTGTATTTATGAGAATACAGAAATAAATATAATAAATTATAGGTAGTAGCTTACGGGAAAGGTGGGTCTGACATTGGCTGTGCTAGTCAGGGTATGATTTAGCATACAAACACATATTAATATTAGAGTTAAATGATACCAAAATTTAGGAAAAACATGTATTTTTCCTTATTTAGTATGGGTATATTACTACTGAACCAGACATGCACCTCGTCCATGTAACTTCTAACGAATTGGCGAATGCTGGAATGTACGTGTATTGAACCTGACGTGAAGTTTGTTTCTGCGTAATTCTTGTGATGTTTAGTGCTGCTATCTGCCATCAATTTTTCTAACAATGAATGAAGTGTAATGGTTGAAGCCTCAGTCACCTCGTTGGGCATTTTGCCTGTTGTGGCGTTGTATATGTATTTGTATTTGAATAAGTGTATTGTTGTAGGCCTGTTACTCTCTGTGGCGAAACTTTTTAACGGAAAGATAAGCTCGCATTCGCGCATAGAAGCTGGGAATCAGAGTATGGTCCTTTCCTATAACTTCAGAAAATTGGATGTACCATTATTGTAATTTCACGTCAAAAATTTTTAAAAAGGTGTATATTGTCTATGACGTCAAAAAATTCAACTTGTCCTGTGACTGCAATCTGTTCCTTTAAAAACGGCGTAATTCCAACGATTATGTCGATATCAACCATTTCTAAATAAACAACATTGAATGTTTCATCATTATAAACTCCAGCAGTTCAAAAAAATCCGATCTCCCCATTAATGCCTCACCACTGAGAAAACCCGGCCTACAACGGTACAAATCGTCAATCATTGCACTTGGCTCATAGTTCGAAAAATAGATGGCAGCACTATAACAAGAATTACACAGAAACAAACCAACCTTCAAGTTAGGTTCACAACTCGTACACGAAATCCAACATATGCCAATTCGGTAGGAGTTCCGCAGAGGATTATGAACGAGATGCATGGGTTGTTTAATAGCCGCTCAAAAATCAATGTAGTTTCATTACAAATGGTGTTCTGATAGAATGAAACAATTCTATCTTCATTATCACTTAATAATCTTCACCATCTTATCAATAATACAATGACGATGCTTTAATTCTCGAAAATGTGTTTTTTCCCTGAAAATCGTGTCACTCGAAATCGCTCAAGTCGGGATTTTTTCTGTATTTATAACTAATTTTCTGAGATAAATTTACGCCTCTTTCAAAATTTAAGGATTTTTTAATTCGATAACTTTTTATTTCTGTAATTCTCACCTCAAAACACTCAAATAAATATCTATTAGCATATTCGTACGCATTTATTGATATTAAGCTTAGCATAATATATATTTTTTACTTCTAAAATAATTACTCCTAGTATTTAATCAGAAATTTAAAATAAAATATCAAATAAAATGTGAACGATAACATAAACGTATACAATTTAGATGTCTCACGTGTTACTGTCTGTTACTCGGTTTTATAATCAACATTATACGTGGTTTATATGCGTAGGTATAGCGAAAACCATTTTATTTTCTGAATAAAAAAATTATACGATTATATGAAGTTTGTTCCTAATCAAGAGAAAAATTAGAAATCTTGAATGCGATTTTGTCGAATACAGAAAATAAGCCGTGTATTATATATGCCATGTTATTTCTACTGTACAATTTCATCAATTTCTAACAAATCTTGAAATAATTACAGATGCATATATGGGATACCTCTTTGAATGTAATTAAATTTATTCAAATGATAGTTTTTATTTTAGTATATGTAATTGAATTCGAATTTTTATCAAGGAGGGAAAAATAATGAAAATAATTTTCCGTATGAAATGAAAACATCGAACTATTCAAACTATCTATTTTATTTTTCCGAAAAATGGTAGAAATAAATTACCGAATATAACTATTCTATTTAAATTATCGATATTTATAAAAACCAGTATCATTAAACACATTCACTGAACTCTGTCGAAACAAAATACCTTTTCTTGTATATGATGATTTCTTGATTTTTTAAAGTAATTTGGCAATTGGAATTCAAGTTATCAACATTTCACTTAAATCGATTTCAAAAAAAAAGAATATCACTTTTTAACACTTTTACACTTTTTCACAACAAATTATCGTAAAAATCTGAAAATTAAACTTTAACTTTTTGACAAATAAATTATTTCGACGTGATAAAAAAGTCCTATTTAAAAGTCCTATCATGTAATTGATTAATTCAAGAGGGAGATGTTTTTCTTCCATCCTACAAACATGAATATAAACCCATTGTTATTACATGTCTACATTCATTCAAAAACCATTAATTTTTGTTGTTCGGTATCATAACTGAGATTTTCGAAATCAGAATCATTTGCAAAGTCTGTATATCATTAGGCCAAACAGACAAAATACAAGTAAATACTCAGTTTCTGGGAATGGAGACTAATGGAACCACTTTTGCGTGTGGTGCAAGCAATATTCGTCTTTATTCATATCGTGCATTCGTATAATGATTACATTTTTTCCCCTCCCTTTCAGTAAATTAACAAGTTCATCTCGAGAGGAATCAGAATTTTTCGTGGCAAAACACGATGAATCGTACGTGTATGATGCACTTCATAAATGAGTTATTTGCATTATGTCACAGACAAAGTCCAAAAACCTGTAAAATCTAGTTTTCACCGGTAAGACCTAAGTTTTACTAAGGCAAATTGGTAAAAGTCAGAAAAACGCTTGTGAAAGTTTTCTTTCCAGACTTCGGCCAAGTTAAAGCCCGTTTATAATGAATCAATGAGCTTATTAGTTTCTGACGTTCATTATTCAATAATTATTATGAATTAACAATTAACTATGAAAATCAACAATCATGAATTTAATATTTACCGATGCTAATTAAGCAATTAATAATTAAATGAGGTAATCAATGAATTAATTAATTAAATGCTAGCACAAGTTTTACGCATATAACAATCAATAAGCCTCTTTTATTAGTTAATTGATGAATAATTTAAATTGCCCATTGATTACAATTGATAACTTATTGCTTGTACTTTTTAGTTACAATTGATAAATATTAACAGGTTTTACAAGTCTTTCTTCTGGCATTTACCGTAATATATATACTTTTGTAGATCCTGTGATTAGATGCAAGAGTTAAAATAGAAGAAGCGGTATACGGTTAAACCTGGTTATGGGATCAAACATGGGAGTGCAAACGTATGGCCCCGTAATCGGAGTGACAGAGTAAACAGAGTAAGCCATGGACTCACTACTCCAGCCCCCATCGATCTATTCATTCACACAAAACATGTTGTTCGCTAGTCAAAACAATATAATTTTGAAATTTTATTGGCTGAAATTAAATGTACAGGATGTCCCATCAAGACCGCCTAAACTCTGCATAGCCAGATTCCTCACTCGGGATACATAAAGAATGCCCACAGAATTGTACCTGTACGACCCATAGTTTCGAGAAGAATGAGAAAGAAAAGTATGACATCATATCCGGTGCAATGGGGAAAAAACTTTATTGGGAAAATGAACATCGGTATTTGCATATGTTTACTTAGGAAGATGTTCATAATGTCCATCGCGCATATCGAGACACGCATGCACGCCGTGGAATGACGTCAGGCCGTCGTTTGATATATCACCGGACGTCATACTTTTAGTTCTCATTTCTGTCGAAAACTAGGGATCGTACAGGTGTAGTACTTTGAGAACTTTTTTATTTATTCAAAGCGAGGAATTTGGCTCTGCAATGTTTGGGCGGTCTTGATGGGGCACCCTGTATGTTGATTAATGATATTTATCTTAATTTCCTCTTCCATTCCCTGGTGGAATTTCGCAATAGCTCGAGACATTTTTTATTCTAAAAAAATTCCTATTTGAAATTGCAATTATACAACGTTTTTCTCAAAGATTTTGAACAAAGATTCTTTCGTATTCATTTCTTATTGATGAAATAATTATACGCTTTTACTTCAAAAGTAGCTTTTAGAGGCTGCACTATACAGGGTGTCCTGTAAGTGCTAATGCGACCTCTATCTCATCAGCCGTTCATCGTAGTAGAGCTGTTATAGCAATTTAGAAAGATGCTCAAATGGCGTTCAGAAATTAACCTGTACCAGTTTTGAGCGTGAAAATGCAGTGTGTGACAAAAAAAAACTTAAATTGATATACAGTCCTCTTGTCCTCTAACTTCAAATCAGCAATTTGTTGGCTTGTACCCAGCAAAAAAAATTCAAGTTTTTAAACTGCAATATTCGCTGAGATATTCGAATTCAAAAACCGGAGAAAAATTGAGAAAATACAGCATAAATGAGGGGAAAGAACGTTGTGCGTCATAGTTTTTGCTGGTCTTTCATAACTTTTCTCCCATTTTTGAATTCCAATATCTTGGTGAATATTGCACTTACATAGTTTTTTGGGGGTGTTTTTGGATTCAGGAGAGACAGGGCAGCAACTCTAATAGGAGGGCAGCAGATATCGTTCAAAAAATTTAGATTTTTTTTTGTCACACGCTGTATTTTCACTCTCAAAACTGGTACAAGGTAATTTTTGAACGCTTTTTGAGCAGTCTTTTTATATTGATAATATACCTCTACGATGGACGGTTGAGGAGATAGAGACCGCATCCGCATTTACAGGACACCCTGATTACCAAAAATTGTTGCTAAGTGACGAAAATGCTGCAAAAATATCTGTAAATATAACAATTAAACATTTTTTGAGCCCCGTAAAGCTCTCTCAGAGTAATCGTAACTCGTGGCTACGCCAAACATGACACGGGAATCTTAAATAGATAGGTGGCCTTCTTGATAATTAGTTTCGAACTAAGCTTTTCGAGAGTGTGTAAATAGGTTATTTCCAACCAGGGCCAAATAACATCACTTCGTTCGAGGGACCCCATGATTTGATCTGTGAATATGTCGCAGGCTGCTTGAGAGATCTGTAAATGTGTACGGACTACTCAAGTGGAGTGGAACTGCTACTCGAACAACTTAAGTGCTGTGAAAATATTCATTTTATAAATTCATTTTCACAAAATTAAGTTTCACTCCGAGGGCCACATTAGGCCAACGGGCTATGGGTTGAGCATGGTCAAGCTCCACTCAAGTGGAGAACGGAGACGCCGCATCAGGCGTTTAATAAACATAAGGACGTCATAGAAGACAATCCGTATTGTAAGAAAAACTGACCCGGTAAGCGGAGTGAAGCGTTATCCGGTGACCCACCAACGATGTTCGACTGTAATTCGGCGAATCACGTTGAAAATTTCAGATGGTGTAGGTTAGTTGGGGGATTACACAGTTAAAAGTGAGAGGAAAAAATATATATATATATAAGAAAAGCAAAGCGCGCCGCAAGGCGAAACGTTATGCAAAGCAATTACTTCTTAGACTCTGTCGGTCGTTTTTTTTCCCCGGACTAATGCAAAATCGATAAAACGCTTTCGGCGTTACAGATTCAATATGTTCGAAAAGTTTTTTTTGGTTTCTTTTTATCTTATTATATATATTTCGCTTCACTCCACCTCAGTTTACATGAAAAAATCAGTAATCTTTGACGAAAAAAAAAATGTGTATAAAATATCGCCAGGAAATGACTTCGATATCAAATTCGGTGGCGTTTTCTGTCAGAAAAAAAAAGTTGTCGCTTCCTTTTTTTCTTTTGTGTGACTATCAACAATCGAGGACATTGTTAGAGACATGGTTTTTGCTGTTATTTTGCGGGGAAAATAATTTGAATGTCCATAATGGGCGTCCGTCGGCTTGCTAGTGATAATGGTGCATCATATTATATTTTGATAATATTTTTTTTTCGAATATCTCACACCACTATTATTCGATAATTATGCTGATAATTCTAATATAATGAATACAGTATTTCAAAGGAAAAAAAAACTGTAGTGAGTCAGTTGTTAGGTAACGCGTCCGAGTGGCGCGGTGGTAACATCCTCGTCACAGTCCCGGATTCGAATCCGAGGGAGGATATAGCGAAGGTATTTTCCCTAAGGGGTCGTTCAAGTATTACGTCATCATCGATGGGGAGGGGGGTTTCCGATTTGCTGACTTTTGATGACAAGGGAGGAAGGGGGTTTGGATAATGCTTACGTCATCGACCACCCTTTATGAAAATATGAGTTAGGATTCAGAGGGGCAAAGCCGCTGTGGTGGTCGAGTGGTTATAGTGACGGACTCGCGATGCGAGGATGCGGGTTCGAACCCCACAGTGGTGGTCGGCTGAAGTTGGTTATCTGTGGTTCCCAACTTCAAGGCGCGAATGCGAGCCGATGTCCCAGTTAAAAAGTCTCGCCACAGAGAGCAACAGGCCTACAACGTTACAAATATTCAATCATTACACTTCACTCACAATTTGAAGTATAGATGGCAGCACTGAAATATCATACACAACATTAGCTACACACTCAGACTGTTAGGTGTACACACTCACTTTGTTCCAGACTCTGCCACGAAGCCGGACTGGAAGAGATCTCGGCAACGGGATAAGTTCGGTGGCAGAGCCCCTGACATTCATTCAGAGGGGCAGAGCTGATGGCGAAATTTTGCTGACAGGGAGGGAGGGGTCACCGTTTTGCTGACAAGGGTGGGTGGGGGTCAAAAATGGCTAAAAATTTGCTTACGTAATACTTGAACGGCCCCTAACGAACTTGAGGCGAGACCACCGATAGACAGCGCTTTTCATTTCCAACCCATCTCATTAATGGCAGTAAATTGCAATATAACAATATGGCCAGTGTTGATGTTTGGTGAAGTAGTAGTAAGTAGTTGATCTATAGCGTGCAAATATTCATCATTGCGGAACACTTGAAATAATATGCTAATTATGCACCTAGCAACCTCCAGGCACTACTACTGCTACATAATTTAAACGACTATTAATTATATGCAAATTATGGAACCCTGGACGTATCGTGTAACCCCCTTGGGTGTAACCTTTAGAATGTAATATGTGTTTTGTATCTGTGTAAACTGTGATGCGTTTGTGTTTAATAAATTTCCATTTCAGAACATACATCGCAGAATTTCTAACGAATTGATAAAGCAACTCCCATACGCTGCAGAGCAATGTTCTGCAACGTTTTTTTTTTACAACTGCGGAAAATACATAAATAAGAAATAGTTTGAAGACTAGTAAAAAATTAAGTAAACAAGGGGAATATTGTTAGGAATGGCAAAATAAAAATTAAAATAATTTGCAGACTGGCAGAAAAATAAGTTAATTCGAGAAATATTCTGATGATCAGCAAAAAATGCATAAATATGAGAAATAATTTGCGGACCGACGAAAAATAAATGAAGAATGAAATAAAAGTCAACGCATGCCTTTGCAACATGAATAATGTATATGATGTATACGTTATTTGGACAATTTTTCTAATTACAAGTATGCGTCAAGAGCAGGGGGTCTTCTTGTGTCGCGAGCACTACCGACAGACCAGACACGACCCAAGCTCTGTCCCTCCCGGGATATATGCGAGCGCTACCTGTGCCAATCATCGAACAGAGAGCACCTTTATGGCAACTCTGACACGAGGATGTCTGATATCTACATAATTATAATGCTTGGATGAAGTTTGCACGGGATGTTTAATTGATAAAGTGCTCGCGAGCATGGAATCGGACACGAGTATTAAGCGTTCTGGATGCTTCCAAGACTACCATGATTCTCGCGAGCAACAGGTTGGAGATGACTGCTCTAGGATCTCCGGCTCGCCAGTAAAATGCGGCAAGGGGAATTATGGAATCACCTGTATATGTGTAGGCTGTTTCATTTAATATAGCGAAAATTACGCAAAAGCCATATGAATTTAGTGAAATGCTTCACCAATCGGCAGAAAATTGCCACTGGTAGGTGAACTAGCGGTTGGAGAACACTTTTGTAGAACATTATCAGACGCATTCGCAACTGCGCTTTATTTTATAAATAGTTTTATTAGAACACTGACAGATGTCCTGAAAATCCCAGTTGCGAAACGCTGTTCAATGGTATATTACTTGTATTTCTTCCTTCAACTTAGGGGTTCTTAACCTATGAGTCGCCACCTAAACGTGGGTCGCAGGGGCTTCCGAGATGGTCATTGTTCAAATCCAAACTGTCCTTATCCGTTCACAACTAGGGACTGAGATTTTCGGTACCCATTCACGCTAGATTAGCAGGATATTCCAAGTAGCGCCGTACGAATCCACATACAGCCAGGGATTCTTGAGCTATGAATCACGACCCAACCTTCATTCTCAGTGGCTTCCAAGACATGCCATAAAAATCCATTAAAATATGAATAAATGAATAACCGGCCCAACCTTGATTTCCATGGGCGTCCGAAATTGTTCGTAAAAATCTACTAACAGCCAATGATTCTTGGGCTACGGATCACGACCTAAGTACTAACAATTCACTGGCAGTCCTGTTATAAATGCACTTATAGTGTCACTGCTTTTACTAATTTCTAAAAACGAAGTCCCATGAGTCACGAAGCTGATCTTGCTGCTGATTTTGAATCGCGGCTGAAAAGCATAAGAACCAACTTCATTAATGAATAATGATAACGACATGCGTGAATAATTTACAACGTAATATCTATTTTGATTTTGGTGCATTTCTGTATAAAATCTTCCTACGTCAATATGATGTGGGGTTGCCAGTGCAGAAATTTCGAATTCTATTTACACTCCCCGTAAAAAACACTAAACGTAACAGAACGTGGAGAGAGAACAACTAGTCGAAGAACACTGAACATCGCGATGTCGTATAAAGTGGTAAATGGTTTTACGAAACTGGCGCTTTAAAGCAACGAAACGGTGCCTCGAATTCTCAGTCTCAGCTCTGATTTATCACTACAGAATCTCATTTAAGAAATAAATTGCTCAGGTTTTCTGGATCCTTTAAAGCGAAAGATTTGTTTCGCCCCCGGTGTAGTCAGAAAAGCTTTGAGCTAAGCATGCACACCATGCAACGACAGATTGAACGCCAGTGAAGTAAAATTCGAAGGCTTCATTATTTTTCGTTTTCAGCCCTTTAAAGGAACAAATCCCCTTCATGAATTTTGAATGTAAAGTAGTAAGTCTGAAATTTAAGAATATGTCAAATCCTATATTAGATATCGTGATAGAGCAGATTTCGTAACGGCGCATAATGGGAGCCCGGTATCACTATAATTATGGTTTTTAGAGAAATAATGTCTCAATAATTTCCTTTCTCATCCATTGCACCCTTGTGGGAATTGGAGATATGTGTGTACCTAAAAATGCATAGGAGTGACTTGCGTATCACTTCAAATGAGTGGAGGGTATGATTACCCCCAAGAAACACGCAGGAAACATGGAATGGGTGAGGAACTTGCGTATACGGAGACTTGTTTACTGTAGAGTATAGAAATTCTTAAGAATGCTAATTCCTGGCGTACCTAACTCCTCCTAAATGAGAAGACTTCAGCATCCCTAGAAATGCGTAGGAGACTTTCGTATACTTAGCAAAATTTGATTTTCGTATGCTTAGCAAAATCGTTAGGAGACTTTCGTATGCTTAGCAAAATGCGTAGGAGACTTGTTAAACCGTGCTGTAATTCTAGACTTCCTTTGGCACTTTATGCAGTTCCTTTACTCATTTTTTTACCACTATTGTGATTTGCTTTGCGTAATACTGAATAGCCAAGCACGTACCATGCATACGTACAACAGCTTGAGGATCAATGACCCTATGATGATACAATCAGGCTTGATATGCGATATATAAAACGACATTAAATTCAATGAAAGTCTATAAACATAAAAAAAACCTAAAACTCTTAAGGGGTCGAGTACCCTTTTTTACATGAGGAAAAGTTTATATATCACTAAAAATATTATTTAACCATTGCTTTAGTAGAATTTTTTTTTTACATATTTTGTATTCAGCATTCTACTCTATGCTGGTATAAAATTCTACATATCTCGTCTGCTTGCATGCATAAAAAAATGGCATGCCATCAACGTAATTATACAACATCGGAACTAAAATGAAGAAACCGATTCATTTTATAAAATGAACCAACCACACGTTTGATTAATAAAAATATAAATTCATTTTTTTGATTTTTGAAAATTGAAATGTTAAATTAAATTTTAAGAATGAGTCAATGAAATTCCAGTCTTTTAGTTAATTTTATGAATCAAGCGTTTTCTTTATTTCAATTTCAATATTCTATGGTTATAATAATGTCATGCCATTTTATCATGCACGCTTTTCTTAAAGTTTTTTTTTTTTTTTTAATTTTAAAAACCAAGTATTAGAGACATGTAAAATTTCATACTGGCATAGGATAGCAAATTTAATCACAAATGTGTGAAAAAGTTTCCTAATAAATCAATGCAATATTATAATAATAAAATAGTATTTTTAATGTTACTTTAACTTTCCCTCATGTTAAAAGGTATGCGATCCCTTAAATTCCGAAATCCATACGCGTTTTACTGATACACGACGAATACAATGATGTCGGAAATAAGCACATTCATTCAAGTCAATCAGTTCAACAAACAGCATAATGTCCTAAAAAGCAAAAAAAAAAAAAGAAAGTAAAATCAAACACTGATATTTTTCTGTGTATGCAGCAAAAATGAAACATATCGGTATATTTCTTGTTCTTAATATGGAGTCGGGAATAATTGTATTGCCCTCTCTCGGACTCGGGAGAGCGACGTGAAAACAATTTCAAGCACCATCGATCCGCTTGCTCCAAGGCATCTTTCTTGAATCAGGTCACGTCCACCGCATGCTACAAAACGCAGCGGAAGGTTAGAAAGAAACGCTTTTAGTGCCATAAGTCGTCATGACATATCTCTGTATATGTGTGTGGGTTTGTTTCCCTTTTTCATGGATTATATATATATATATATTTTTTTTTTTATTTTTTTTTTGAGAATATAAAAACTTATATTTCTCGAGGGAACCAAAAGAAAATAAATCTACTCTTTAGAGTAATTTCAAATGACGAAGCGTTTTCCGGTGGTTTAATCTAGTGTCATTATTGAGAGTCGATATTATAATACAGAGGTACCTTCCCTTACGGACATGTTTCTAATCCTCTTTAGTGAATCGTCTCGATAACAGACAGTAAAATCAGGAAAACTCTAATCTTGTTCCCAAAATTTAATTTATTAGTTTTTGGTCATAAACCGAGAATTTATCATAGTCAACGAAGATTATGTACAGTAGGTATTAATTGTATTATGTACAGACTGACATAACATGCAAATTCAAGCGTTCGCATCTTTACTTCAGAAAATGCAAGACAGATGGCAGCATTAACACGAACAAGCGCTACTCTGATAATATAAATACGTTAGGGCCACACATACACTCAGGAGAAACATTCCATGCCTATTCGTTAGAAATTCCTTAGGGGAATGTGTGCGAGGTGCATGTGCGGTTCAGTAGTAGTAATAAAACATCTCTTTTGCTGTCACCGGTGGGAGAAAAAAATTCGTCCGTGAAAGAGGGGGCGATAGTTAGTCAGGGGTTTGAAATGCATTTCAAACTTTTTTTATTATGTATGGGGGATTCTAATTTGGCCGCAAAAGAGGGAAAGACGGGGGTGACCGCATCTGAAGGGCGGTATGCTAAGGGGGGGGGGGCTTTACTGTATATTATCAAGCTCGTATCGGTAAATAAGATCGTCAGTAAATTATTTAGTTATCTGAGCATAACTACATTCTAGGATGGGGAATTCGAATGGTAATGTTGTGTTTGTTTGTAGATACGCGTGGAGAAAGCCAACATTACAAGACTGATAATATATATATATCTACTCTATAATATAAAATCACAAACTCGAAAAGGGCCTGTTGCTAAGCAACCGAGTGACGGAAGTGGGTGAAGTTTTTGAGTGACGGAAATCTGTTACGTTTTTGTGTTACGGAAGTCGGTTACGATTTTGGGTCAAGTATTCATTTAACTCTAGCACATATTGGGACCAATTTGACCCATCGGGACCATGTTATGTGCATGTGCCGAGAGGCTCCCATATCCTACAGCAGAATCGTTAGGCTGGAATTTAGATGGCGAGCCCCCAAACCAGCTTTTCAGGGCCCCTCTGTGGTTAATTTGTAGTGTGAAAAAACAAAAAATGATAAGAATCGTTCTGGTCCTGTCAGCCCTGCCCTTGTGGGGGGGAGGGGTCATGCCGAGAGGTATGTATATATACAATATACATATAACAACAGTGCTCCCAACACACAGGGTCGGGTACCTGGGGGGATTGTACGTATACCTTCATGGGAAAGTTAAAAGTTTTCATGTCCAGGGGCCCTTGATGGATCTCATTGTTTTCTTGCTGCTTTAACGTTGAAAAATTTGCGATAGCGGAAGCACAAGATATATCCAGTCTGGGGGCTCCAAAAAATTTGCGAATGCGGTCAAGCGTAGTTGCGTGGGTGGTCCTGGATTTTATTCGTTGGTAAAACGAATACAAATGAAATGTTTCATGGCCCTTGCAGCGGGATATGACTGACAAGCTTCCAAATCGCCAAGTCGGGGGCTCCATGTTTTGCAGGTTTCATTTTGGGGGGCCCTGGATGAATCTCATTCAAAAGAATGAGACTGGATGAGACTGAATTCGCAACAGCGGATGCCCGAGATCAAGCCAGTCATGGGCCCCACTAAAAGTATGCGAATTGGTGTCCTGGGTAATTGGTTGAGGGCCCTGGATTTTATTCGTTATTAAAACGAATACAAATGAAAATGTTTCATAGCAATCGCAGCGGGGGATGACCGACAAGCTTTCAAGTCGGCGGCCCCATGTTTACAGGTTTCATTTTGGGGGCCCTGGATGAATCTCATTCTTTTCTGTTGTAGAATTTGCAACAGCGGATGTCCGAGATAAAGACAGTCTGGGGCCCCACTAAAAGTATGCGAATACAACGGGCAACTGATTGGAGGCCATAGCTTTTATTCATTGGTAAAACGAATATAAATGAAAATTTTTCATGGCACTCGCAGGGAGAGGGATGACCGACAAGTTTCCAAGTCGGGGGCCCCATGTTTACAGGTTTCACTTTTTGGGGCTCTGGATGAATCTGATTCTTTTTGTTTTTTTTAACATTATACAATTTGCAACAGCGGAAGACCGAGATAAATCCAGTCTGGATTCCCCACTAAAAATCTGCGTATTGTGTTCCCGCTACTGGATGTGGGACCCTGTATTTTATTCGTTGCAAAATTGAAAAAAATTAAGAATTTTCGTGGCCCCTTACAGGGGTGTGTCCGACAAGCTTCCAGGTCAGTGCTCCATGGAAATGTTGATAGGTTCTAATTCGGGGCCCCGGGATGTATCTCATTGGTTTTTGTTGTTTAACATTGTAAAATTTGCAACACATAGGTAGCCCGAGATATATCCAGTGTGGGACCCACTAAAATTCAGCGAATTGAATATGGGGACCCAGTTTCTGGGGGTGCTTGATGAATCTCATTTGTTTTTTGTTGCTTTATCATTATTTTTATTAAAATTCGCTTCTTCAGTAAGCTGGTGCTTTCACACGTCTCTTTCCATAGCACGCTGGTGAAGTGGGACGAAATAAACAAGATATGTTGTGAATAGAAGTGGGGAGGGGGATGGGGGGTTGGCCACCAAAGGCGGCAGGTGGGCAGAGCCCCCTAGTATATATATATATATATATATATATCGTTATGTATTTTCTTATCTTCTTGACATTTATTTTAATTGCTATTGAAAAATAAATATTGTGTACGTATCGCATGTGACGGTAAAAAATAATTTTCCTGATTTAATGAAAAGAGAAAAGGTTATAAATGTTTCCATATTTGTCAAACGTTCCAACTTTATTTAAGAATTATGCATAATCACTGGTATATGTGATGAATGTAGTGAAATTTTATCAAACTTTCTTCTTCAAGACGTTGGTAATTATAAATAACCACCAGTATATAACTTTTTTATAACATTTACGAAACAATTGAAACAGAACCCAACCTGAAATTCTTATAAACGAGGTGCAACTGTGCATATCGTTCATTTCCATTAGCGGATACTACCCGTTTTTGGACAAAATTCTTGGTCCGATTGGTGTTCGTTATAGAGAAGTTCTACTGTATTGGTAAACATGGAAGGAGTTTGAATTTACATTTTTCAAATATAGCTGAAGAAATTTATCTTTAAAAAATCTTTAAGCGTTCGATATTTTTCATCTATTTATGAGATCAATGTATTTTAATTCTTAATAATTAGACAAAACTCCCAGTATAAGTTTTATCGGATTAAACTGGGAATTCAAACATAATTTTCTGGTATTTCACCAGAAACGGATAAATGAATTTATAACCAAATATAAACGGAGCAAGGTATTGAGAACTCGAGTCCATTTAGATTAATAGAATGCATTTATAATTACTAATGGTTCAGACATTTTTGAATGAAAGAAACTATTAACAATAAAATGAAAGTTATATATATGCATAGTTTTGGTTTTACTTTAGGGAGATAAAATTTATAATTTTCAAACTTTCCCTAATGACAATCTAACAAAAACCATTCCACACAATCGAGTATTTAAATTTTTATGATGCACATTAAATTCGCATAATATCCAACCATCCCTGAAAAACAGAAATAAATATTATCTCATCTCGTCTGAATGGGAAACTTTAATTAAATACTCTGAATCCAGATAGATAATAATGGAATTAAAATTACTAAAAGGCAGTGATGAATAAGATCATTTGTAAATTAGTACTATTTCAAACATTTTGACATAAATAACGACGTAAGAGGTATAGTCATCAACATTATAAAAGAATGTACAGGGAAATAGTAAATGGAGAGCAAAAAACGCGTTGAAAATCCAAGACCATTTAGATCAATTAAATGAATATAAAATTATATGCCTCCAAAAAATGAATGAAAAGATATGTTTTTCAAAGCAAGAACTTACCATTATCAGAACGGATGTTACCGTTTTGATATTATTCCAAAAACTAAATTGAAAAATTCAATATTTGCAGTAATGAATCTATCAAAGCCCATTCAAAACAAATCGAGTATTCAAATTAATGCATATTTTATTTTCATGGGCAAAATTCCTCGAAAAATTAGAAACGAATGTTATCTCTCGTGAATGGGAAGTCTCAATACAAATAACATTAATTCAGATGGATAATAATCGAATAAAAATTACTAAAAGGTTGTGATAAATTCAATCATATGTAAAATCAGTACTATATTTGAAACATCCTAATACTAATAACGACACAAGTTCTAATCTAATCCAATTATACAAGGATTGAAATAAAATAGTAAATGTAAAAAAAATATATTAAAATTCCTCCAAAGTCCATTAAGACCAATATTTATAGCATTTAAAATAAAGTGATTCAGAAAATGATGAATGAGATATATTTTTCAAAGAGAGAGAACCTATTAATAAATAGAACTATTATATATAATGTTATACTATAGAACTATTAGTATAAATAAAAAGGTTTTTGACAAGATATTATTTTAAGAATAAAATTTTAAACTTTTCAGTGATGAATTTATCAGGAACCATTCCTCTTGATCAATTATTTAAAGTGCTATTGATGCATATATTCCTCGGGAACCAAAAATATTATTATCGTAGTGATAAATTCAATCATTTATAAATTATTACTACAATCAATGCCGTTTATTAGAATTACGGATAATGTTATCCTTCGGGCCTTATTTGTTTTGCAAAGAACGGAACGGACTAATATCATAACATGGGAAAAAATTCGTTTATAATTATTGGGACTTCTCTCGTGTAATGTTGTCAATTATTTATCTTCCTTCGAAAAATTTTTTGCGCATTCTGAAGGTGTATAAGGGTTAAAAATGTAATTTATATTTTTCCCTGTAAGTTTTCGTTATCATAGGCTGCAAGACCATATAAGATACATTGATAGAACCGCTCACAACCCCGGACTGATGTCCGGATGGTTGCAACGTACTTTCTTCACCTCAAAAGAGGCAGGGTTGTGTCGGAAAAATTAGCAAAGACTAATAGTAGTGGCCCCCTTGCCCATTGCTCGCAAGTATCAAATCCCTCGCGTTGTTCTCCATATGAAGACAGCTATCAAGTCGATGTAACGTACAAGCCATTTGACTAAAAATGGATAGCTGAACCAAATGACCAGGGAGAAAAATTGCACGTGCGCCCACTGGCACAAAAGACTATATAGTTGGCTAGAAGGTTTTCTCTCCCCCTCCAAGTTAACAAGCATTTCCGTACTTAATGTCGTAGTCAGCCCATTGTATTCGCTGTGATTCATGTATGTGTGGAGCTGATTTTTTTTGCAATGGCCTCCCTAAATCCATGACGAAAAAACGCCCTATGGTTCAGTTCTTGATCGGTGTCTCAATTCAGTTGACCGGATTCAAATTCCTTTTTCCGAGAGACTTTCTCAAGGGATTTATGTAAACCATTTTAAATTAGAAAAAAAAATATCAAAAATTCGTGATATACATTAGACAGTTCCATTCCAACACCTCACGACGGATGAATAACAAAAATGCAGGATTTTTGCTCAAACGGAAAAGAAAGTCCCGTTTTATAACAGAATAAAAAAAAAAAATGAAACGATTGAACGTTTTGTAACCATTTTCTTTCTTTTAAACCGAGCACAACTCAGTTCTATCGCTGGACAATTTACTACCCAATGTGTTGTGCCCGAAGTGTGTGTGTACCTAACAGTCCGAGCGCGTTAACTAGTGTTGTTGGCTGATATTTCAGTGCCGCCACCTATGTTCCAGAAGTGAAGTTTGATGATTGAATATTTGTACTGCTTGTAGGCCTGTTGCTCTGTGGCGAGGCATTTTAACGGGGAGAATGGCTCGAATTCGGGAACCACAAAAAACCAACGGGCTCGAACCAGAATCTCGCGATACGAGTCCACCACTATGATCACTCTCCCACCACAGCGGTGCGATTGCTGTGCAGCTCGGATTCGGACCCACACCAGTTGCGGTCTGCCCGTGTTCCTTATACCATGCCTCTACCGATCGCGCCATCGTAGCAGTCGTTTTGCGACGAATTATAACTGAAGAACTAAGCTGTCCCGTTTTACTAATAGCCAATTACCATTCCCCAATCGGGATATGTGGTCACCGCACTTACAAACCGTACTTTTTCTTTCGGAAAAAGTTATCATTCGGTTATTGATATCAGAAACCCCCATATGATTACATCATGATGCGTGGGTTATATTTGAAACATCCTAATACGAATAACGACGATCAAGTTCCCAACCCCATAATGAATGGATTCCGAATTAAATAGTAAATGGAGCTAAGAGCCATTAAAAATCCAGTCCATTTAGATCAATTTGATGCATTTAAGATGATGATGGGATTCAGGAAATGTTGAATGAAACATATTTTTCAAGAGAGAAACTATTAATTGGTGCGACGCGGGTGTGTGGGTGTCGCATCAAACCTACCCAGTTAAGTTTGAAGAACGTTCCCGTTAAAAGAACGGAACTCGAATTTTAAGATATCATTTTAAAATTTTAAATTCACATAATTGGAAAACCAATCAAGTATTTGCATAGTCTATTTGCATATCTAACCATCTTAGACAAATAGAAATAAATATTACTGAATGGGAAATTTCAGAAATATCGGGGAAAACCGTGAATTCTGATAGATAATAATCAAATCGAGGGTAGCGATAAATTCAATAATTTACAAATTAATAATGTTTGAAACGTTTTAAATACCAATAACGTTGTTAATCAACCATCATTAATAAACGTAATTGGTATTTTTAAGTAATTAATGAATTAATTATAAGAACTCATCAATTGTTTGTACTCACGATGACATTCCACATGACATCGATGTGTGTTTTAAAAAAAGTGTGCACAAATTTTTCCATCCGCGGGACACGTGTAGTATTCTTGCCGGTAGCGGGAAAGAAACCTGCACCGTATGACGCGCATTTTTCTCGATATTCCCATAGTTTCGGCCGTTCCAACTTTTCCATAAAATGTCTTGTTTTTCCCGTTATTTCCAAGTCTTAAAGGGATTTTGTCAGAGCTGTAATTATCGTAATTTCCTTTATAAATCATTATTTTTCTTTGTCACAATTAATATGTAATTATTACCACTCGAAGCCGCCTGGCAGTCGAGTGGTTAGGGAGTGGCTTCTCACTGTGCAGGTCTGGGTTCGAATCCCGGTTCGGGCATGGATGTTTACTAACACTAACAAATTCCCTGGACGGATCATGCTGATCCCTTGGGAATGCGTGAAGATCACGTTATTACGTTACTAATATGAAATAAATATGTATATCTCACATATTTGTCAAACATACGTTTTGTGGTGAATTACACATTGACCTGCATTATCCATTATTTTCCGCAATTGGCGCTTTTTCAACATTTTCAGCGATAGTTGACAACCTTGCAAGCATTTTCGCAATTAGAGATTTTCCAACAATATAAGCGGCAAGTGGTAAACTTACTAGCCTTTGACACATTTTCTGTCTGTGAATGACAACTTTACTTACGTTTGACAAATTTTCTGGCTGTATACAAGCAACTTTATTCGGCTCTGATAATTTTTTTTCCCATAACTGACAACTTTACTTGCCTCCACATCCCGTATTTGTATGAAAGAAATATGATAAGCCAAGGTATTTATCCTGTTGTCTTTTTATTGATACATGCTTTTCTACAAAAAGCAGCATTATTGGGCTGGATGGAACCCCTTGGTGGACTGCATCTGACCCGCGGGCAGGGAGGGATCGTGCACCCAATAAAATACATCCTATAAAATGATGCATTAGAAACGAAAATAGAATTTTAAAACAATTTATTTTCGTATTGAAAATGGCCCACCGAAAAATTAATGGTAGATTATATTCATTCAAGCATTAAAAAAAATTTAACTTAGGGAAATATTTGGAGGAGAAAAAACAAAACAAAATATATATCACCTATACTAAAAATGCCCATATTTCGCGATATCTGGTTCTAGGGAAACTTGTAGGTTCTCTAAAAAGACATGGAAGACATCAGATGAAAAACATTATAATGATAAAAAATATATATTAAGAGGTTGAAAAATATAGGAAAATAAGGACATAATGAAGCGAAAAGTTATGGAAGGATTGTGGGACGAGAAAGGAAAGAGCTCTGTTCAATGTATATTTATTAATTTAAAAAAAAAAAAAGAAAAAAAGATCTCTTCAGGATGATGGAAAATACGGAAAAAAAATCGGTAAGTGCTCCCTCAGCTGAATATCAACTGAACCGAATAATCCTTTATTGAACCTTCATGCTTCGTTAATCATAAAACTCGTCCTGTGCATGAATAGTGGAGGAATTTCTTACCAATATCTTATATATTTCGATATCAGAAAAGAGACCTCTAAAGAGTGAATATAGTGAAGAAAAATAAATTGTGGAAAATGGCAAAAAAAAGAGAAAAAAAACACCAATGGAAACTGCATATTTTATGTTCCCGTGTGTGCTTTTTTGAAGAATTATGCCTGAAGTTTTCAGCATTTATATCGCCAGTGATTGAGGGTGTGGTTCACAAATTTCGAAACGTCAATTAAATTCAAAGTTGTAAAAAGCTTGTAATTTTCAAAATTATTGCCAAAAAATGCAATAAACGTGCATATACTTTATTATAAAACAGGTACTTACTAAATTATTACATTTTATATGTTGTTCTTCGACAAACATATGGAAACAGCTGATCTGAGATACCCCCAAAGTCGTTCATTATCAAAGCAACAGACGTAGCAGTAGTTGTTGTGGTGGTGAAGTGTTCATACTGACAGTATTTCATAGCGAAAAGCTGCAACCACTATGACAATAGTGGTTGGTTCTCTATTGTTCTCAACATCGAGGCCCCTGTTGAAAAGTGTCACCACACAGAGCAATAGTCCTTCAACACAGTACAATTATTTAATAATTACAACTCACAGAGTTTGTAAAATTATTGACAGATGCACACTATTATAACAATCATTACACAGAAACAAACGTCACGTTAGGTTCACAACACATACTCGCACATTTTCCAGAATGACCCAGGTCTTCGACCGCTTGCTTATACCTCGAATACGAGCTGATCTCCCCGTTAAAAACTCGCGGAGCAGAAAGCAGCAGGCCTACAATGGTACAAATACTCAATCATTACATTTCACTCGCAATTCGAAACATAGATAGCGGAGTGCGGTAGCCCAGGTCGATAAGATACTCGCCTAAAGTACCACAGATCTAGACTATACATGTATTTTACACGTTGTCATCACGTTACATACATGCTCTGAAATCAAAACCCAGCACTACACCACTGAAAGTTGTTGAGCTGTTCTACAAGATGATGAAAAAGAAGAAATGGGCGCGGTAGCCCGGGCGATAAGATACTCGCCTAAAGTACCAAAGGATGTTTAGAGGTGTCGCGAGTTCATACCCGGTTCGTCCTTGTCAGAAATCCTTCCTGACACAGGAATACAACAGAAACGGCGACGTGACCACAGAAAAAACTGCTACCACAGGGAATCCCATCGACGGATCAGCGCACCAACCTCTCGATGAATATAAAAAAACAAGCCTGCCGTTCGGAACCGGCAATAAATTGTAGGTCCCGGTCTAATTAGCCCTCGTGTGCAAAAAATGACTGTGGTGCGACAAAAATGATCAAATCAAACATAGATAGCAGCACTGAAATATCAGACACTACAATAGACACGTACTTATTCGCTTAGGTACACACACTTTTTTCCAGACTTACCACTGCGCTGGAAGATTTCTCGGCAACTGGATAAGATCGGTGTCAGAGTTCTGGTGTTCATTCAGTTGTTGTCGCTGATTTTGTCCACACCGAATAATCCGTCAACCGAGTGATATCGAACGTGGGTGTTAACGTCCCCTGGGGGCGATGGAATGTTTCAAGGTTGCAGTAGAAGCTATGGGTATATCGTGGATTCTATGGGTTAGATTGCATTGTGGGGATCGCGGGGAGAAGAAAAACTCTGAAGAAGGGGACGATGGGAAGAAAATGTTATACTATGTGGTCTAACCATTCAGTACTTTAACAAATCGTTTACTCCTTTACACTTTGTTTAATTTTTACAGTGATTTCCTTACTTGTAAAAGACTCGAAGTTCGTCTGTTTGTAAAGACTTCGTGAACTTTTGATTTGTTCCTTGTTTATTTTTTAAGTCTGCGTGTAAAATGCAACTAAACAGGACTTTCTAATATAACGAGGGAAAGAAAAAGTTCTGGCTCTGGAAAGCAAAGAAAGATAAAGTACACATACGGAGTATAACTACCTACAGTAGTAGCACGGACGTGTTCTCAGTATCTCTGAGGAAAACGGAGATCGGCAGTTCTTCTAGTTGCACAATCCCTGTACTCTCAGAGTTTTAAGGGCGAAGCACAACTCTTCGTAATCCCCCAGGATCTTCGCGGCTGTAATCTCTTAGGATCAAGGAGCTAGAGTCCGATCGAACGTGAGCCAGATTCTATTTTTTTTCCCCTTTTACTTACTTTTCCATTCGCCGAATTTACTTTTAAACATTCCTGTGTCCGATTTGTTCCTGATGAAGACATTTCCCTCTCCTAGTAATCTATATCCAGTAGGGCGATGTTCATTGCGCCTGCATATATAATTTCGTTCATTTTTCGAGAATTCACCAAAATCATTTACAGTAGTCAATTCGTGAACTTGGTTAATTTGAATTGTGGGTAATTCGAACTTTTACGAATTATCCTTGAGTTTTTTAAATCAAATTTAATAGTAAAATGTTTTGTTTAGTTTGAATTTTTTGGATTATTCAAAGTTGGAAGAAAAAGTCATGATTTTTATGTGAGCAAATTTAGTTTGGAGAAGTTCTACAAAATTACTTTGCTTTACTCGATCAAGTTGTTAAACCACAAATTTTTAATGGCAAAAAAGTGAAAATTTTGTTTTTCTTTCTCTCTCTCTTTTGGTAACTTAATGCCTATTTTCACATTATTCAGCTGAAGTGTATCGATTGTGTACCAGTTAATACCGTTTATACTTTTCAATGTGTAGATCATTCAAAATCTGTACCTTTTTGTCGTCATTAGACGTATATAAAGTATCGAAAAGTTCATATTGCAATATGTTGATGAAAGTAAATTTCCTTGATAGGATAAGAATGATAAGCGAAATTTGGGAAATAGTTTAGTAACGGGTGATCATGAACTCCTTCCGTAAATCAGGATTTGAGCATGGTGGAGAAATTCTGCAGTGATTCTGTTTCCAGAACAGTAGAATAGCGTAGCAGCTAAGATCAATTATTATCATCATGAATTTTTAAAATTTGGGAAACAGTACATCGGTAACTGATGATAAAATTTTAATAATCGATCACTATTATGTGAAATGCTGATGATTAAGCTGCAATTTATCGTCAGTTTACTAAATATTCAATTGAGTGTAATGGTTTTCGAATTAAGGGTGAATTTAAATTTTTAAAAGCGTATTTTAATGAAAAGTACATTATCTATTGTAGCTTTTGATAATTTCCAACTTTTTCACCGTTCTTTCTTAAATGTGGTATATTGCGAAAAAAAGTAATGCGCATTGTTATTTTAACTTTTAACGGCTAATGTTCCCAATTGGAAGCATCGGTTTTATAAATTAGAAATAATTTTTTCCCACTCATGCAATTATTTGATTTTTTTTCCCTGAATACATGAAATGCCAATTTAATTTTTCAAACAAAAATGTCATTCGTTCCAGCAATTATGTCATAAATTTTAACTTTCTAAACAACCTATTTTTGTGAAAAGGAATAAAATTCAATTATTTTGGTTTTTAATTTTAATTTTAATTTAATTTTAATGTCGTTTCTATGGACATGAGCAAGTACAGAAAACATATAGGAATTTTTTGTGAATATATTGGTTGATATCTCTGAACGGAAGGATCAGAAGGGAAAATAAAGAGAAGAAAGTGAGAAAATCAATCCTAATTTTTGCCGGTAAAAGGTTTTAATGATGCATATGTAATTTATTTTGGTCCAAAGGAAACAACTTCTCTCGTAGTCTACCAAGAAATCTACAAACGTAATTAACAACTAACGCACATGTACCATTCAGAGAAACTCAAAATTGCAACATAGACTAATTTTACATAATATATACATATATAAATCAAATAAACGTGTACAATAACCACGTACGATGCCAATTTAAAAGCGCAATATACCATCGGTAGATGCCGTAAGATATAATATAAATGTCATTATTGTCATTAATGAAAATTTTAAGAAAAAAATATATTTCCACGCAGTACTACACTTCATAATAAACACATGAATAGATAAATATACTACCGCACGTATATATGAAAGTAATGAGTAAAGGCTAACTCCAAATAATAAATGAATAATAAGAAATATGAAAAATAGTAATTATAATGATAAGCGAGATTAATTGCTCAAACATTAAAGAAGAACAACACTTGTAAAGGAAATGAGAATGTGCACACATGCGTATACAAGTGTTAAAACCGAAACCAAATTACATTTTCTGCTGTCAAGGGCTGCCTTTGATCTCACTAAATCAGAGAATACAGACGGTCCTAAAAAATAGACATTTTCTTAAATTCTCTGCTGAGAGTTCATCTCAGACACTGCGCCAGATTTTTTGCATGAAAAAAGATGCATAGGATGTTCTTCATCTGTCTAACGTATACACACAACGCACTACAGACAAGTTTTCTTCTGACGAGATAGCTCTGAAAGTAAAGCCAAATAATAATATAAAGACGCTTTTTTTACAGCCCGTAGACAGGCCCGTCATTTAGGGGGGGGCAGGGGAGGGCGTCCCCCCGGCTTTTGAAAATACACTAAAAATGGTATATATATATACATACATTGAGTGCATGTGCTTTGCCCCCCCCCCCGCCCGGAAAAAGTTGAAATGACGGCCCTGCCCGTAGACTCCCGAACATGGATAATAATTTTTGTTATGTGATTATGTTTACTAAGAAAAGCTTGCAGAGCTAGAAAACCAAATTAGATAGAGTGAGAGAGAGAGAGACACTGTATGTGTTAACCACACCACAAATATGGAATCAGAAAGCTCTCTAAAGTTCAAGAAATCGGTGAAATTGCTGGTTGATGCGAAGTTGAATTTAGGAAAGAGGAACAATTCAACTGCCTTGGCGGGGAATCGAACCCACGTCCTTTCAATTGCCGGGTGAGCGCACTAGACCACAGAGACAACGATTCTAAATCTTTCCTTAGGGCTCGTGTGCGCTGAACAGAACCGTTCATCGACAGTCGGACCAAAGGTAGTTGAATTTTCCATCTTTCCTTAATTCCTTTTCGCATCAGCCAGCTCTTGAAGCCTTCGTATGGATAGCGAAGAGTGGCATCATCCTTGGATCCTGATTAGACTTATAGATTATTCAAACACAACCATGATCCTCTGCTTGATCATTTGCAATGTCTGTGGCAATTTTCAACAGTTAAAGTGTTATTTTTTATTTGTTCTGGTGTCACCACACTTCCACATTGGGATATGAATTTCGGATGGGCGAACGCAGACTTGGAAAAACCCACTTGATAATAATTGGCATAAAGTACTCGTATAGCGGTTCATTTGGTTCCTTTGACTGCATCATTATTTCACCAATCATTCAGGCTTCAGAAGTGTTATATACCAAGTTTACTTTTAAATAGGCGCTAGAAAGAATATAAAAATTATAATTTTTCCCATATTTCTTCAGGTTAGATATATAACGAACCCTGTGTAAGAAAAATTTGGAATTGCATCTAAATTTACCCAAGCTCCTTGTATAAGTTCATTGTAAAAATTGCTTTACTACATTAAAAAATTGAAGTTGTCAACGAAGTAAATCCTATCGTAAACATTGCCGATATTCAAGCAGGAGATCAGTTTGACAAATCTACAAAAATAATTTGAAATCGCAAATGTTTATAGTTTCTACTTTATGCACCGAATTATCAGGGGTAGAAAGAATTCAGTAATAAAGTGGTGGGAAAAAGTTTAAGGGCTACTAAAAATTCGTCATTCCTCGAAAACCTGTGGATGTCAGTAAATGAAAATTTTATAGCGATAGTTACAGACAAGAAATTACTCATTTTTCAAAGAAAATAATTTTGATCAGTGCTACACTGCTCCAGAAAAATTGTTTATATTATTGTTAAGGACAAAACCTGGAAGAAAGTATAACGACACACACGCGCACACACGTTTTCTGACGTCGGGGAAAGGAATTATTTCTTTGCTATTATTATTGTCGGGGAAATTGATAATTATGTGCAATATATATAATCAAGAAGAATTTACATTTCTTAATTATCAGGATGTCATTGATAGAGATAAGCCATGAATAACTAACTGACTTGATAACATTCTCCCAAGTATGTTTGATCACTGCGATAAAATTAAATGTGTTTATTTTCGTACAGCGTACCATTTCTATACCCATCATGAGTCAAAATGCAACTCAAGTGTTCAACAGGATCAAGAAAAGGAATCCTCAATGACCATTCGACAGGTTCCATATGAACTGGCTTCAAACCAGCACCTATGAAACTTTGAAACATGCACAAGAAAATTAGTCTGTTAGAACAAAAATTGTCTGAAAGTTATGTGAAGGGTGCCTCAGAAAATTCTTCTGAAACTGTCATGATATGCGCCTATATTTCCAAATTATGTAATTTCATAGGTCAGTAATATTAGGAACATTTAAAGCCATCCGGTTCATCTAAATTGCTTCTCATCAAAGAACACATCCTCATCCCAGTTGGAACCGAAAGACGACCAATTCACATAGCTTTTCTCTGTGCTGTTTCATAAGGATAGGTTGTATTTCGGTATTGAGAATACCAGGGATTTCATTTTTTTTTCATCACATCATGCGCGATCCGACCCGTGCATGCCAAATAGTAAATTACACAGAATTTTTTTTTCTTCACATAAACTGTGGATAATTCTTTTCTTGACGATTGCTAAGAGAAAGAACACTTCTTGAGCAAGCTTTTATAAAACTGTTTATGAAACTTTAATCAACTTCAACTCTTTCAACTCTCCATGACAAGGTATCGCGCTTTCCCTGAGAGGCAAGTATTTTGAATTTTCAATGTCCTATAAATATTTTGTCTTTGGCCATCTTCACATATTCAGAAAAAATATTTGATTTCACAGCACATGACTGATCAAAACAGTCTCGACTGTTAGGCCGACATGAGAAAAATGCACATATTTTTCCCCGACGTAAGAAAACATGCGTGTTTGTCCTTATACTTTTTCCAGGTTTACACCATAATTTAAACATTTTTTTTTCTGGAGTCATTCTGCACTCATCAAAATTACTTTCACTAGTTCCACATGCAATCAAAATCCTCAAATATCCGCATCCACAAATTTTTATGATACGACTATTTTTCGGTTGTTCTAAAACTTTTTTCCACCACCTTAATGATGTTTGAATGACATATTTATGTCTAACAAGTAGCTAAATATTTCTGAGTCAAATTTATCAAAAAATTCTCAATTATTGTAACATATTTATTTCAATTCAAGAATCATTTCTAATCACTAAATCACTAATTAAAAGAGCCCAGTGAAAAAAAGATAATATCCCAATTCGGATATTTTTGATTTCCGATTTCACGTAACAGCATCAAATTCAATAAAACTAACATAAATTTAGATGCAAATTAAAAATAATTACACTTTTGCTCCGGAATTAGAAATAAAAAATAATTATTATTTTACCTAAATTAAGATTCTTGATAGTCTTTTCCTTTCCGTGATTAAATCTTTTTCCTTCTTCTTCCGTAGGAGTTTGTAATCACATCATATAAAGGCGTCACAAATTTAATTGCCAGACAGAAGACAAAGAAGAAGAAGAAGAAGAAAAAATTGCCTGTGTATATGAGATTAAATTGGAATGAGAAAAATAGGTTCGTCGAGAGGAGAATTTCGTGGAAAATTTGGATTGATGACACCTATTTAAGTGCTTTGAATTTCTTTAAAGCGTTTTCGAAGAAGCAGACGGTACTTTGTCTCAATTTCCGTTGAAGGCACATCGGTTCGTCTTCTAAGCACTCTGTTTTTCTTGTTTTCTATATACATTTTTTTTTTACTGCTGAGCCCATTCATCTAACTTCAAGTATATAATGTACAGGATTAAAATGAAAGCTGATTAACACTCCTTCAGTGCTGAAAAAAAACACATTTTATCTGAAGAATAAAACAACAAAGACGTATCAAGTCGAATCGTCAGAAGCAAAGGGATTTCCTGTATCCAAATTAAATTAATGTTTATTTGTTTGTGAAATTTATTAGTTTCATTTATTCCTTATTATATCATTTTAAAATTATTTCAATAACAAACCTTATCCATGACTGTTACGAGAAAGAGGCTTTATTTATATTATATTGATTGATTTTTAATAATGAATATTTTTTTTTCCAGTTTTCGGTTAAATCAATTTGTATAATTATGCATATATAGACACGTTGAAACACACGTATTTATATTGATATTTCATAAATGAACATTTTTCATTTGTAAAAATGAAATATATATTTTTATTTGCATTTTTTAAACAAACGATGAAACATATTACTTTTTTCATAATTATACACAAATACATTCAATTGTATGTAACTATAATACTGTTTACATATTTAAAAAAAATTTATTTTAAATATTTAAAATTTTCACTGGTTCTCAATAAGTTTGTTCATGAGTGAACTCATTCCATGTACAAACATGTGTTTCTAATGTGGTAAACAGCGAAAGTAAATATCTCTGAAGACAGCAGGAAGACTTTCAACACGATGCTTACGTAATGTAGAGAAATTTAAGCATTCACAATTTTCAATTCAAATTTAGAAAAGAGATGTCGGCACCAGCTATATATGAATACGCATACTCTGACAACATAAATACGTTAGAGGGACACACAAACACACGCACGCAGACACAACGTGTTCCTGCAAGGAAACATACTTCGTTCCGCAGAAATTTTCCAGAGGAATTTGTCTAAGATTCATGTGTTCGGTTAAGTAGCAGTTAGACTAAACATGACATGTTTTTCAGTCTAATACAATAGTTTCCAAACTTCCAGGCACAAACGCAAGATGGTCTTTCATTTGAAAAAGTCTCTCTGCTGAGAGCAGACAAACCTTTAAAGTGATACTTACAGAGCTTGAAATTCGAACATTTTCCATTTTCAATCCAAAATATGGAAGCCAGAGGGCAGCAGCAGAAGATACATGAAAAAAGAACAAAATAAATACGTTCCGCGATTCACATACGCTCAGAACACACTGACTGGTTCGATAGAAATTCCGCAGAGGAATGCGACATGAATGACATATCTGAGTTCTACAGGCCATTTGGACACTTTTTCTAATTGGAAGTATGCTTCTAAGACCAACGGTTCACCAGCAAAATGTGATCTGTGCTGTAAGCTATGCACTTGTATATCATATCGTAAATTCGTTTATGATCATAATAGAGAACAAAAACATTTCGTATCAAATTTAAATGTTATCACGAGAAGTTAATCTGTAAAGAAATATAAAATCCTAAACTAATCACAGTGGAGTATCATCAATTTAGTCATTTCACTGAACAAAAATGTGTAAAGAATGACATAAAATGAATCAATTTAGTAAAAACCATCAACTAATATCAACTCGAATGTTTTTACTTTCATAAAAGTGAGGAGAAAAAAAAACATCATATGATAATATATATATATTCTTTCTGAATACCAAATCTGTGAGCATTAGTTAGTGAAGCAATACTGAGATATTAATGTCACGAACGAGTGAGATAATTCAAATATCACTGACTCGTAAAAATTTATGTTCTTTTCTTCCTGGTTCTAAAAAAAAAAGAAAGACAGACGAATAACTAATCTGCGTAATTTACTGTCCGCGTATTTGTATAAAGATGAAAGAAAAACCATCTAGAATACTTAAATGTCAGTTTCATTTCTAAAATGAACACGTAAAGTTTCAAATTGGAGCCTATGAAAGCAATTACAAACGTCCCCGAAAGTAAAAGTGATTCGACAGCTTGATGTTTCTCCCTCGCTTTTATACACATTATTATTATATTTTATATTTTTACTCATAGAGAATCACTTATTTCTGACAAAACCCATCAAACGATAAATATACGCAATGCTATCATGATTTTGTTCACGTTGCTATAAAAGCATCGAAATGAGAGAGATACATATCCATAGCGAATCTAATTGGAGAAGGCTCCGGATATTACCTATTTTATTTTTATCCGCATGCCCAGAAATAATGGATATTGAGCTTATTTATAATGAATAGGGCTGAAATTCCTCGGGAATCTTTCTGTGAACTCATCAGTATTCTTTGGAAGAAATGTTTCTGCGGTATTTTCATCATCAATTTTTGATGAAAATTGTCTTTTTATTTTTCTTTATTATATATATATTTCTCCTCGGTTTTAGTCATTTTTGTATGTGTTGTTGTAACTGCGTTTGTGTTTTCGTTTGTATGCCATATTTTTATTTCTGTTCAAATGTCTTTCAAAAATGTTCGTTTGAAATTATTTTTCTTGTAAATATCGAAATGTATTGTAAAAATCTGATAAAATTTGAGGCTTTTATTACAAGTGAATGATTCAAATTAAATTTCGATGGCTTTTAAAATGATAAGCTATGAAATAAAAAACATAAACGATGAGAGAAACTTTCGATATATTCTTAACTTCAACTGATGAAGTATGTACATCCACGTTGAGTGTAAAATTATTTTTGAAATTTTTGATGAGACTGAATGTTTGAGAAATATATATTTAACTGTTTAGAAGGGAATATATATTCCTATATATTTTGCAATAAATATTTAGTTATGTTCAATACAATACGTTTTTTACTGATAGTTCTGAAAGGTTTTGTTATCGAAATTTCCGAAACGTTTTTTGTTACTGAAAACCTTTTTTTAACTCCAAGTTATGTGATGTGTTTTTCACTATATATCACCTGGGTATAAATATTTTGGCAAACCGATATCTTAATTTCTTTTAAATCTAGTATGCAGGTGCATTTTAAAGTGGGTTTTATTATTTTTGTTTTTGCAATTGACTATTCTGATTATTCTATTCTATTCAAGTACAAGCACTTAGAAAAGCTTTAGCTTTAAAGCGTAACATTTGGAACAAGTGAATTGTATGCAACGATGCCATAAAAATGAGTCTTACGTTAAAATGTAAAAAAAACACATAATTTTTAGAAGATTTTTAACACTTTGGAAGAAATTTTTGCATTGCAAATACCAAACATCATTTTTAAATATTTTTGAATGTTCTGTATTTTTAATCAAAATCTGTAATTGAATATATAATCATTCAACAAAATTGAAAATTCCAAGATACAGTCGAATCCCTTTATAACAAACGTCAAGAGACCGGAGGAATCACTTCGTTAAAACGAAATTTCTTTATAAAGGAATTTCAAGTTACGTAACATTTTTCTTATGTAAACTTATTTAGGGGATTAGAAAAGTGTTCGTTAAAACGAGATTTTCGCTATAACGGTATTCGACTGTATTTCTAAGAACCTTTCGGTGCAAAAAATATACGAAGAGAATTTCGATATCTTCAATTTTACAGCGAATTTAATTTTTTTTCCTCACATTATTCTGATTAATTCACAATTTAGAGAAACGCGGGTTACCGCACTGAGATTTCCAGAATAGGCAAACTGTTCAAAACCTCATGCTCAGGGTGAGAATATGTGACTGCTCGAATCATTACCGAAACGTAATATAACGATTATCTCATAATTCCAATAGTGTAGAAAATTTTCCAATTTGAATAATGTAATTTCCGTTGGGAATGTATGTTTAGACATTAATTTTGTGATTTTTAAAAGACAGGATAATTGCATTCGATTCCACCTGGTAAGACATCATTGAACCACTTACTCCTATGAATCACGTACTCTTAACCAAATATTAAACTACATTCCTCTTGAAACATCAATATTTGCCAATTAAATAATATTACTTTATTAGAGCGGATAAATACATAAACTCTGTAAACACCGAAAGAATTCTGAATATGCAACCTTTTCAACTTAATGATTCAAGATTCTTCAAAGAAAAAGGAGAATAATAATAATAATAATAAAAATAATGTACTCGAACACTTAGTATATTAGGGAGAGTTCACAGTAAAACTGATTGAACAAAATGGAGTCATTCCATGGGATAAAATCTCGAGAGGAAAAAAAAAATGAATTTCCTTTCAGAGTAGAAGTAATTATGAAGAATTTTTGCTTTCAAAAAACACCTCTGACAGCCAATAAATGACAGAAAAGGGAGAAAAAAAAAATGCCTTCCCCGAGACTAACTGAGTTCTTAGCTCCGGGGAGTCTGAAATTACTAATTTGCTGATGTGAAGTTTGCAATATGCAATTTCGCTGTCAGGCTGACATTTACGGAAAGAACTTTTTTCTTTTCACTTTCACGGGTTGAAAATCACACAGCGGTTCACTAATTCTCCGACATTATATTTGACTGACATTCACTTCATTAATTTAGAATCACGATCTTTTTTTTCCTTTTTTTGGTACGTTCTTTCTATTTTCAAATGCCCCTCTATGCATTTGCAGACGTTGACGTGGGAAAAACAATCGAGTTAGGCCATTATTTAATTGTTAAATATCAAATTATCATTTCATCTGAATTTTTTTTTTCCTGTGAATATGTCTTATATAGATCGGCACGATTTTTGAGCGTCACGAAAACAGATCACACTTTGAATGCAAATAATGTCTAGACAACAAATAGAAAAACAAAGTTTAATATCATGTTGGAAAGAAACTTTTTTTGTAAAATTTTCTACTGATATAACAATTTAGTTTCATAATGCGTTGCTAATAACGTACTAAACATAATATGGCACAAGTTTTGAGAGTCATTAAAACAGGTCAGACTTCAAATAACACAATAACTCTTGCGCAACACTTACGGATGTATACGTGTATACAAGTGTATATATTTTTTCCTAGTAGTTCCGTAACTTTTTTATGGACTGTATATTGACCATATGCTTGAGAGAACTATCATTTACTTACTATCTGGAACCGCATGTTTATTCGTCGTTTGCAAAAGTAATTAAAAACAGCCATTCAAACTTATATTTAATTATCTTTTTTATCTATTTATTTATTTTCTTATCCACTCCGGAAGTTAATTAAAGAATTATTATTTGGGAGACGAAGTGATTATACACTGTACCCCACCTTTGCCACAAAGACCGAAGTTTGTTTTTTTGTGGTTTCCCACTTCGAGACGATCACCCCCTTTAAAAAACGGCTCGACACAGAGAACAACGGGCCTACAACGGTACATTTATTTAATCATTGCACTTCACTCATAGTTAGAAAAAGCAGATGACATATCACAGCACTACACATAGCAATTATTACACGGTAACAAATTTTACATTAGTTTCACATCATGTACACGCGCATTCCAACACGTACCAATTCATTAGAAATTCCACAGAGGAATATGGATGTGTGGTTAAGTAATGCTTACACTGTGATTCGCTATTAGCATACTTTTTATGACAGCAGATATTCTGCACGGCATGGACTCTACAAATTGCTGAAACCGTTGAGGAGGAATATTAGCCCACATTAACGAAATGGCAGCTCTTAAGTCCCTCAGATTATGTGGTGTTTCGGATTTTTTCACACGCCTTTCAACCTCTTCCCACAAATGCTCAAGTGGGTTGAGATCGGGTTACTGGGGGGGGGGGGGGGAGAATTAAAGCAATTGGAACTCTGAATCGTGTTCCTCAAATCAATCTGAGATAATTCCAGCCCCAGTGGGAGAGTACCCTCTCCTGCTGGCAATAGCCATCATCACCAGGAAACAATACGGCCATAAACGAGTGCTCATGGTCAGCCACGATGTGGAGGTAGGCGCTGAAATTGAGGAATATTTCCAATGGAAATAAGGGATCTAGAGTATACAAGGAAAATGCTCCCCAGACCGTTATTCCACCACCACCACCATCTTGAACAGTTGTCATATGGCATGCCAGATTCATAGCTACGTGTTGCTGGCGGCACACTAGGATCCTGTCATCAACGTTATGAAGAAGAAATTTTGTCAGACCAGGCAACCTTCTTCCATTCATCAAGTGTCCAATTTCGCTCACAAAAGCCGTTTCCTTAAGTTTTGCAGCGGAATCAAGAGGACTCTTGTTGGTCACCGGCAGTTAAGACCAATTTGTAGAGCATAGGGATATGCTTTGCGATGACCCTGGGTTGTATTGCGCTACAATTTGTTGCGTTGTAGATCTTCTGTTGCTACACACAATGCGCGTCAGTCGCCTGGCACCCCTTTCCTTCGCAAGCTATTTCTGCCCACTATCCAAGTTTCGGCTCAGAGTTTTCTGGCTTAGCTGTCCTTCTTTGGAAAGTCGAGTTACGAGTTATTGTACGAGAAAAGCAAAGAGGGTTAGCAGTTTCGGCGATACTGAAACCGCACCTTCTGGCACCCACAATCATGCCACGTTCAAAATCACTCAAATTCTTGTTTTCCTCATGAACAGGCAAATTGCAATGTTAACTGGTACTTCTGACCAGGAGAAACTTTTTATTAGTGAATACGGTTTATTACGTCAGCGCACGTGCTTCGCGGACGAGTCAAAGTTTGAATGATGGGTTTTCCTAATTTTTTGGCCACGGAAAGTCAAATATATATTGTTTATGGGAATTTTTCACACCCCCATATGGCGCATAGCCCTTGAGATACGTAATGCGTAAGAAAATGACGATTCTTCGATATGTGCTAACGGTGGTAATTCAGATTCCGGAAATGACTTTCATCTTGTGAAAATTAACGCTATTGTTGATATACGTGAGAGTTGACTTTACCGTCAGTAACATTAACAGAACATCTCTGATGCAAATAAAATCAGGTACAACTTTACTTCAGTACGCCGGCTTTTCGTTGATGTGATGCCTGACTAACTGCAGACTGTCCCCAGAGCTGTGTTTTTTACAAGATAATAAGTTCCCCTGCACACAAACATCAGTGGGTGGTTTCTAAAATTATCCAGCGCATTCCCCCACTAGGTGAAAATCCTTGGGACACAATCAGTTGCCAAATGAACATTCTCCTCTTCCAGCAGCATGAGTACATACTATGGAATTCCGTTAATACTACAGAGTCAATAATGCCTTAACATCACATCGGAAGACACATCCAATGCCATACTTAGATAGATGGATGCATTATAATTTATGCTGGTCCTTCATTCACGAACATATGTACATTTGTGACTGAAACTCAAAATAAGCATCTCTTGCACAAAGCATGTTCATATATCAGCTTACATCAGTATTGCATTAAAGCATGTCTTCACGGTTTCACTTTTTGGGAAGTATCATCTAAAAATACTTAGTATTTGGGATACTGGGATTCGAAATTATGTTCTACCTTATAAATGCCAGTTAAAGAAAATGCATATGTAAATACTACACTCTTCTTTTTTTTACATTGGATTGCGTTGTTCACACACACATACTATACACGGAAGCCTACGCATAACTATTTCTAGCATAAATATTTAACACACGCAATATCACAAAAAAATAGTAACTTGGGGTAAAATCCAGAGTAAGTCTTACAGAAATGAGAGATGGAACCGAGAACAGGCTTAATGTATGTATTCGGAAATACGGATAAAACAACCGTGAACCGCTAATGTTTCTTTGTACACCAACGGCACGGAAGAACACTTAACATTACGTTATGCATTCCACGTTCAGAGGAACTTCAGAAAATAGTGGAAAGAACAAAAAATACGAAGAAATATGTCATTTATAATGAAAGACGGACGCGGATATAAATATTAAAAAAAAAGAGAAGACCTGAAAATTCTACAGAAGCTCACTACTTACTGAATACTGATGAAGAAATGAGACTTTCTTCACGATTTTCCTTTGAATGATGCTGTTCTGCAAAGAAAAGAGTTTGGTTTATCCATTATAAATGACACAGTATGTATTCTCATGAGGGGAAATGCCATAACAGTCGTTTTGTCATTTCGTGTACGCCTTTCTTTTGCCTTCTCTGAGGAAAATATTAATATGATTATTTGTGCTCTTGTATCGGAATGGCTAGAATAATTCAATCAGTTACGACCTTTTACGGAATTTCCATTAACAATTTTTCCACACGAATTAATTTGATCATTTTTGTCGCGTCACAGTCATTTTCTGCACGGAGAACTAATTATACTGGGACCTACAATGTACTACCGGGTCCAAACTGCAGTGTTTCACTTTTTTTTCCTTTTTTTTCAAACTCACCGAGACTTTGGTACGATAACCCCTCGGTGTAATACTACCTGCGGTAGAAATCGTTTATTGTGGTCATGTTATATTGCCGTTTCTGTTGCACCCCCCCTCTCTGTGTCAGGAAAGTTTATGACGAATCGGGTATCAAACTCGTAACATCTTAAACATCCTTTGGTACTTCAAGCGAGTATCTTATCGACCTGGGGCTACCATGCCTACACATGGACTAAGAAAAAAAAGTAGCAAAAAATTATATTTTGCTACCTTGCTTCATTCAAGATTTCAAGAAAAAAACACACACATTCGAATTCGAAATACTGGGTGTGTCCGGGCTAAAGTAATGAGACTTATACTGGGAGAACTACACATGCTTAACCCCTTTATAATCACGGACGAAATATTTCGTCCTAACTCCAATGTGATAAATTCAATCCATTTCTCTGTGTTTTCCTCATCGAGAAGTTTTATTGTAACCCCCATGAACCGATGTTGTTCCCCCTGTTTTTTTCTATCCTCCTGTTGACGATCCCCCTCCCCCACATATTACGTATCTTTATCAATATGCACGTAAGAACGAAAAAGGCCAAGTAGGGTGAGGATGGATAAACCCACTGTATACTTCCCTTCTCTGCTTACCAATATTTATTTTTCCCCTCTTTCGTTTTTATTTTTTTTTTCTTCCTTGTGTCTTGTATTTTCTCTTTCCCCTTTCCTTTTTCTATTGTGTGGTTAGGACACTGTTACCACATTTATCGCCGATTCGTCAAATAGAGATCATCCGAATTTGCAGCCAAGATCTTGTAAGCAAAGGGAATAAACTTGTCACGTGCAGGATTTTTGGCATGATGATGAACTATGACATGGCAAAGGTGAACAATGGAGTTTAAAGCCACTTTCCTGCAATACCTGTTGCACAATGTATGTGAATGTCTCGTAAATGAACAGTTCAAGCAGATGCAGTGTTTCAAGACTTTTACTGTAAACAACGACCTTCAAATAACCCTACAGAAGGAAGTCATGAAATATTTACTGTAGCACCATCTGTTAGTTAAAATTGTAATAATTTTACATATGCAAATACTAAAAAAGGCCACAAATAATAAAAATGTCCAACGGGATTTCTGAAAAAAGAAGCCCACATGAAAGATGGATGTCGAATATATAAAGTATATCAAAAATTCAGTAACCAAAAAAGATCAATAATAAACCAATAATTACGTTAAAATGTAAATACTCTGTCCATAAAATATTGTAGTTGTCTTATTCAAGTATGGATAGCTTCTCGATTTATCTCAATATGCCAATCTTATTCATTTTTAAGTGTGCCACTTTTGTTAGGATTTACGACCCCCGGAAGTAAGCTATTCCATTTATCCCTATTAGAGGAAGAACTCCCTGCGACACCACAAACTGGAATTGTCCCTTCTCAACCGATACCGGTGTCCCCTTGACAAAGCAGTTGACTGACGGTGTATAGATAACTCATGGTCCAATTTATCCATCCCGCCGAAAATTTTGAACACTTCAATCATATATCCCTTCGACATCTGCGTCTTCCTATGTAAACATTTTCAAAAAATCAAATGTACAAATCAGTTCATTTAAAATTCCAGGCTTGCCCATCAAACATGCTACCTGTTCCATCTTTCTATCTACCACCGTTTCCAAGTTACGTCATTTCAAGGTTGCGAAGTCCTTTCTGAAACACCCCGTACTTGGTATTACAAACAACACACGTCTTTCAAAACACGCTCAGGAGAGTAGAATCGATAAAAAATGATATCTAAGTTATTTGTGATGCAGAATCGGTTATATAATCCACGCATATATACGATGATTGCATAATATGATATTCGAACCGTTCTTTGTGTTATATCTACGGGTCTATTCATATCACTGAATATTCGTATCTACCAAAAAAGTCTGAATATTCTCTGATGAGAGTATATCCTATCCTATCCATCAATTGAAGATCCCAGTATTCAAGTATTTGCATATAAACATACATTATATATATTTATATACACTATTATACTACATAAAAACATATACTATTTTAATGACAGATTTTTAAATTGAAAAAAAAAATAAAATGATCAAAAAAGATACTATTGTGCAAGAGAACATGTTTATAATGAATATTCTTTCATATGAAGTCTATATTCAGACCAAAAGAAAAAGTAAACACAAGCAAACCTATATTTACAGAAACCTAAAATTCGCTTTATTATTCTCTACATTTCGAAAATATCTATTCAAACCTTGTATTGCGAAGTATGAATAACAAGTATTCATAGTTTAGAACTTGTTTTCCTATTGCTGTGTATTTTAATACCGTTCTGGACAAGAAGCAAATGGATATGCTTCAAGAAATACAAGTGTATAAGTTCGCATTCTATATTTCTTCCTTATAGTATATTTTATGTTTAGTAGTTTTTGTCATAGATAAATATAAGATATAGGTATTGAAGGATATCTCCTTTCATACTCTAGGAAACAAAGTTATATCTCTTAATGGAAGAAACATTTTCTTTTACAGCTGCTCGATCCCCTCCAAAATTTCTATTTTTACAATATTTTGTTTATCAAGGATCTAGGTATTCTTTATGTATACTTGGTCTACAGGTATACATTCTTACTTTTATGTTTAGAATCAGCATAAAATAGCTCAGAAATAAAACAGAATCGCTCTATTCAATTCGTCAATACAAACTCTTTATTCAAGAGTATTTTTGGATATCATTGTTTTGAAAAAAGATACAAACCATGAGATTCCAGGTTGCAATTAATGGTACTTTTGGAAAGGGGGATACATGAAAATTGTTATATCAATGTGATACATCAAATATCACTTGCTGACCTGTTGGGTGATTTGCACTTTATGATATGTCACGAGACACAATCAACGTGAGCCCTATGAGTCGGTCACTCGTGGATTTTCACTTATATTGCAGGTACAATGAAAATAATCTTAGTCTAAGTTGAGTCACGTGAGTCATAAGGATGCCGCAATCAATCAGTTGACGCATTTCTCTCGTTACAATATCTCGTTACAAATATTCACTCATATTTCGAAAAAAATAGATAAGCAGCACTAAAAATTCGTGCAAAACACTAGATAAGACTTTAGACCATTAGGTACGCATGCACACTTCCGGCGCTACTTATTCCGTGATAAATTGTCATAGCGATAGACCGGAGTTGTGCTCGGTGTGAAAAGAACGCTTGGGTTTTTTTATGACTGATGCATGCACGCTTCAGTGCTGACGGCATTGGATACATCATATTACTACGTAATAAAGAGTCTAAAAGTGAAATAGTTTATCAATGAAACTCAGGTTAATTTTTTTTCATCTTAATGCCCTCATCTTAATGAAATAAAATGTTGAAATAGTGAATGTGTGTGTGTGTGTGTGAACTGCAATTATAAGAAATTATATTTGCTTCTAATGTCACTAGCAGCAGAATATCTCCATGTATAAACATAAGAATCTCTTTTCATCACGAAGCATTCCAAATGGAATAATGATTCACATTTCAACCGTCAAATCCCATAAAGATTTTCTCCTCGACGGAAATCCAACGCTATTTCTATAGTCAGCTTTAAAGATCCATTTAGAGCTTTTGTATTTCCCCGTGATGCTTGATGTCTCATTTAAAAGATGTCTTAATTTAAATACGTTAGGAAGAGAAAAGATTTTCAACTTGGTCTTACCTAAAATAAGAAGGAAATGCAGTAAAAATAAAAACGTCCTCAACTTTTCAGTTCAAAGCTATTAGTGAATAAATGAGAGAGAAACCAAAAGTCTTGAAACAAATTTTTCACTTTATGTTCGTCGTCGTCTTCTTGTTTAAAGGACCTAATGAACCGTCTCGATTCAAAACGACCAGAGCGAACCCATTAAAGAAGCAAATGGAAAAGTACGGAGACAGAAACTTTCTTTCATGGCGAACATCTCTAAGAAATTCACGCGATCCGTTGCAAATGGGATTAAGTGAAAACGAATATTCTCGTGGCTCGTTTTCGATTAAAGATTGTGAAGCGAAATTCGACGCGCATTCAAGTTACGACCCTTAATTCTTTTTAGTACGAAATACTGATTCTGCAGAGACTTGTTATGGTCCTTCCGTGACCGTGTAATGACGTGTGAAAGACGACGGATAGCCGTTGATATGCTAATGTACCGACGTAGATGTGACTTTTATGGGTTCGAGTTCGAACTCTCTGTAGATCTGTCGGAAGATCGGGGATTTTTTTTTTCCTGTTCGCAAGCATAAATGAATCAAACGATCAGTCATTAACACACCCATCGAAATTCAATAACATACTCTAGGTAATCGCTGAACTAATTGTGCTCAGTCAAAGGAGATCTATAATTATTTTGTGCTTGAACATAACCCGACTTTACAAGCAAGATCGATTTCTTTGATAATGAGTATTATATATGACATGTAAAAATAATTATTTTGCACCTTTTCAAACTTTTCTATTATCTGAAAGTACCGTTGAAATGGAATAACTTCAAATAAAAAAAGATTAAATCTGAATCAAAAGTCGGAAATTGATATCTTGATCATTTATTATTTGGATTATAATGAATCTCTTGAGTTTTTACCACATTAATTTGTTTTTGATCAAACCCTCACATCTATAGTACAATCAGGAGATTGCTATGATCTCAAAAAACGGTATACAGGGTGTACTGTACGTTCTATTTCGTCTTCTATCTCATCAACCATTCGTCGGGCAGGTATGGTTTCAGTTTAAAAAATGTTCAAAATGTGTTCAGAAATCACCCTGTACCAGTTTTGAGAGTTTACATACGGTGTGGCATAGAATAAGAAAATAAAGTTTTTTATAAGCCCCTCTAACTTCCTTTTAACTTCCTATTAGACATCTGTTGCATCGTCTCTTCTGAAGCCAACAAAAATAAATCCATTCTAAGTGCAATATCTTCTGAGATACATGGATTCAGAAACCTCAGCAAGGTTAAGAAAGAGTGGTGTGAACGGGAAAAAGAAGAGTTGTCTGTTAGGTTATGCTGTTCTTTCTTAACTTTGCTCTTGTTTTTGAATTCAAATAACTCAGCGAATATTGCACTTACAAACATGGATATTGTTTCTTTTTTGACTCACGATAATAACTTTCTAATTACGTTTTTTAGGACAGGGAATCCATATAAAAATATTGATGCTTTATTTTATGACACACTTTATTTCCTATTTTCAAACCGAATACGGCTCGGGCTCTATCGGCTTTAGTTAATTTTAGCCATTTCCCTGTGAAGGGGCGGTATTGCGTTGGAATTTCATTTGGAATGCTTCGTGATGAAAAGAGATTCCTCATGTTTATAGATGGAGATATTATGCTGCTAGTGACTTTAGAAGCAAATATAATTTCTTATAATTGCAGTTCAATCACTATTTCAACATTTTATTTCATTAAGATCAGGGCATATGAAAATAAATTAACCTGAGTTTCGTTGATACACTATTTCACTTTTCGACTCTTTATGATGTATCGAATGGCGTCAGCGCTGAAGCGTGCATGTATCAGTCATAAAAAAAGCAGACTTTCTTTTCACACCGAACACAACTCCGTTCTATCGCCATGGCAATTTACCACCCAATAAGTAGTGTCGTTCGCAGTTTTTTTATGATACAGTTTCGATACAAGCCGTTTTTATTGAATTCTTTGCCGATCCTATATAAACACAACACGTCACGGAATCTTCACTGGGAAGTTTGACCTCGACCATCATCTTTACATACCCAAAATTACAGAATGATTCCTTCAACATTTTTCTGGAAATTTGAAAAAAATATATGAATTCCATTCTGACTTACCACAATATAGTATAGGCCAGTTCCGTGCATTGCAAGAGTGATTACAATAACCGAATCAAATCATTATCCATGATTCGTCAATTTATGTCTACTCCATAAGAATTTTCTACTTAATGAGAAATATGTCTAGCATAATGAGATACCTCGTATTTATTCATAATTGGGGGAGAAGGAGAAGCATCCATATGAAACAATATTTTCCGGATATTCGGAATCAGTAAATGCAATTTGATATTTTTTTTAGTCCGTGAAAATGAGACAATATTGCCATATCTCCACTGTTCGTATGGAAATTTCTCGCCCAGAAAAATTCGAATTATACGGGAAATTATCTCCGAGTATGGTCAACATCATCACGCATAGCAATCACTGTAAAGTGACGAGTTGACTGCGTGTGATTAAGCGCAGAAAGCGGTAATTTGGGTAGCACTAGAAAACTGAAGAGCAGCGTATAATACCAGCCCGCTTCATAAAAGTACTAATTAACCAAACATGCTCATAGGATTAATCACTTTTTGTTACTTTCACGCTTCAAAACTTAGGTAAAGGATCCAAAAAATAAAACGGCACCAAAAATGAGATGTTCAAAAGAGACAACTAATAGATACAAATAAATTTATAACATCTCTTGCTAATCGTTAAGAGATGCGAAAGAGAGAGACATGAATACGCACGAAAGTAAAAGACAATAAAGTTAAGTGAAACAGCTTTAATTAAGATGAAAATGAATTTAAGTAAATTAAATAGTCTATTATGCATTCATACCTGGAAAATAGAAATTTTGTTTTTTTATACATCTTTATACGAACACTTTATAAAAAGAGATTACTTCTACTGTATATGAGTTTAGTGTTATTTAACATTCATTAACAAAGTAATTAAGTTAATCATGTTGGAGAAGTTGTCGTTTTGGACGCCACTGCTGCCTGCCATTAGACCATAGGTAATTAAAACTTTTTCTTTTACACCATCTTCATAAATGTCTCTCTCGGGGTATTTCAAATTTCGGGTAATTATACGAAGTATCCTGTGAATACAATTTTCGAAATGGGTTTTGCTCGTTATTATAGTCCTATCCCGCTCTCGCCTACTGAATAAAATTGAAGTTGATCGATCAGTGTTCGTAATAATTAAATTGAGATATTTATCTGCTTTTTTTTTTCATGTGTTCATGTTATCGCTGGAACTTTTCTACCGCCCATGGTGTATATTTTTATGAATTTTAAATTATCACGTGTTGTAACGATCGCATCATATTCATATCCCTCATTTTTATTTTTGGTCGATTCCTAATACAGTACACGCCACTTGATGTGATTACGTTGGGACTCCATTGTTTCTTGATAACAATAACAGATTCACAACTTTCCGAAAAAACTCCCCGTTGTAATTAGGACGACCACGTGTCGATACATTGACCGGTACCAATAAAAACGATATAACAACGTTTTTCTTTCCCACGTAACTGGTTTCAAAATGCTAAATCAAGCCATTTTTTATTTATTGTTTTACAACAGGATTATTTTTTCCTCAGCTTATTTTTATATTTAATTCAGAAATTGTGGGGAAATGAAGTTTTACACACGACAGCCGCCTGGGAATCTAGTGGCAAGAGAGCTAGTCTCGACTGTGAGATTTGGGTTCGAATCTCAGTTCGTGCACGGATGCCTACTAACACTAATTAACTCCCTGGGCAGATCATACAGATCTCTTGGAATTCGTGAGGATCACACAAAAAACCGAAAAAACATTGAAGTGTCAATATTTATCATGAACTACGATACTTATTTTAATGTATGGTACGTTACTTAGATCCCTTGAGAAAGTCTTCCTACCAAAAAACTGAGAAGGTACAGTGGAACGTCCCCTAACGGATACCTCCCGTTAGCGGACAAATTTCTGATTCCTGGTCCCATGGAATAGGGCTTAATGTATTTCACTCTCCATTGGCGGACACTCTCGTTAGCGGACAGAAAAATCAGACAAAATCTAATTTTTGTTCAGACACAACTTTAATTTATTAATTTTTGCCATAAATTTATCATAACTTTGTCCGAGAATTTATCATATTCAACGGTCATTATGCATAATCCCAATCTCGTATCGGTAAATATGATTATCTGGCAATCCATTACTCGATTAACTGGACCAGGAACTATGGTCCAGGATGGTGATTCCGAATGGTAATGTTAGTTTTGTTTGCACGTGTTGATACGTGAGAAGAAAGCCAACATTACAAGAGTTATAATGTTGTTATGAATGTTTCTAACCTTCTTCCATATCGTATTTTAATTTAATTCAATTTTTATTGCACGGTACGTGTAGTGCACCTACCATGCACGAGTGAAAATAATTAATTGGCTTAATGAAGATAAGAAAAGTGATAAATTTTTCCATATTCGAACTTTCCATTTTTATTTAGGAATTATGCATAATCGCAGGTGAAAGTGTTAAATGTAGTGAAATTTTAAATCGAACTTTCTTTATTGGGGGACAACTAGTGAAATTGATTATATATAATCACCGTACCGGTGTTCACTTCTACTCACACACAGTAGCATATACATTTTAACATTAACATTTATAGGAACTAATTGCGACCAGACAAAGCCAAACGTCGTATAAATGTGAAAGTCGAATAAACGAGTTTTCACTGTACATCGTACCTTCCCGTTAGCGGACAAAATATTAGGTCGCATAGGTGTCCGTTATCGAGAGGTTGTACTGTAGTCAGTCGAAAGAAACCGACCACGTACCAAGGAAAGGGCTTTTTTACCTTACACCAGGGGTCTTCAACCTTTCAGCGGAGGTGGAAAAAATTGAGACTTCCCACGGATCCCGCGGGTCACAAACTCATTTATGAAAAAAAAAAATTATTAATTCCTGATTGAATTAATTAATACTGAGATTAATTTTAATCTGAAATCATTTTAAATGATTCTTTAATTATTTATTTCGGTTATTCTGAAATTATTTTCCTTCTCACTATATCTTGAAATCACACACTAATTTTAATAATTATGCATTTAGTCTTTTATTGGCTGAGAAATAATTTCTAACAGAAATCACGAAATTATTTCTTTCATTGATTCATAAATTATTTTTTTCACTAATTCTGAAGTTATTTGTTTCGAAAAAAAATTTGTAAAATTATTTCTATTTTTAATAATTCTGAATTTTCATCAATTCTTTAATTCTTTCGATTATTCTAGAATTATTATTGTTTCCTTTGCTCTAGAATTTTCTGCTCATGTCTCCAGTGGTGTAGATGGGCTCGAATCTCGTCGGGGGCAAAATAAATTCTCTTTCCGAGTTCACAGAATAATATCCTATTATATTATGCTCTCAGCATAATATCCAGAAAATATCTGTTTCCCAATACTAGAATTATTTCTTTCATTAATTCCGAAATGATTTCTTTCATCAATTCCGAAATGATTTCTTTCATCAATTCCGAAATGATTTCTTTCATCAATTCCGAAATGATTTCTTTCATCAATTCCGAAATGATTTCTTTCATCAATTCCGAAATGATTTCTTTCATCAATTCCGAAATGATTTCTTTCATCAATTCCGAAATGATTTCTTTCATCAATTCCGAAATGATTTCTTTAATTTAATCCTAAAAATGAATGGTTTTCAATATTTTCAACCATTTTTCTGAAAATAATCGGTGAGCAACGACAAAAAATTCGAAGAGGCAAATGTGGCCGGTTGGCCATGAGTTGAAGACCCGTACCTTACACATCTCTCCACTATAGGAAAGAAATTGCCAAAGAAACGCTACACGTACATGAAATCATTGCTGCTATTACGGCACGATTATGACACTATTAACTAATTTTGAAAATTTTTGTCAACAAGAGCGAGCGAGAGAGGACACATTTTGACTTCTTTCATAGTCTTGTAAGTTAATAACGATAAGCTGCAGGGAATAAATGCGTCTGGTTCAACCTTATCTTCAAGATATGTAAAATGAGAAAACTTTCGACGAAAACGAGCTGATAACTAACTGTAAGCGAATTTTTTACCCATGTTATGATATTAGTACGCTCCGCACTTTACGAAAGTGATAACAATACAAGAATGAGGATATCATCCGTGATTATAATAAGCGGCATATATATTGTGCTTAAGATAGATAATCTAATGGAAATGAATTCATAGTGATTCAAAATGAGCAAATGTAAATAGAAGCAAAAATACGGTTAGGAGTGAAAGTCAATCAAAGGAGGTGTCGCTATAATCCTCAAACAACATCAAATCAAAGAAATGTTGTTCAATTAATCCCATTTAATCCACGAAGTAATCTTCTTAATCCCCCAAGAGCTTTAGATCCATCCAGGTTAAGATTCTTAACACGATTACGTGATTTTCTTGTACTTCTTAATGCAATTACGTTCATTAAGAAAGCATTAGACTTTGTGCCCTCGCCATACCATGTTAAACTTTGGAATTGCTACATACTGATGTAATGTTATCAATTCTACTCGCAAGTGTGAACAATGTTTTATCTCAGACAACAGTTTTTTTAATAGATAGTTTCAACTAAATAAACTAATGAATAATTATGTTACTTTTTTCCTTTAATACAGATAATCTAATAACCCGCCATTGAAAGAGCTTACATAATTACAGAAATGCTGAAAAAAACCTCGATGAAAAAATGTGTTTCAGAATTAGTGAAAATGTTTTTTAAATTTACTTTTGGATATAATTTCAAAACTATTTAAAAAATAATTTTGAATTATTAAAAAAGGCAATTTTCAGTTGTTGAAAAAAAATGGAATTATTGAAAAAATATTTTTTGGATTAATAAGAGAAATAAGTTTAGGATTAATAGGAAAAATTAAATAAATAAATAACAGACAATTCTCATAATTATTAAAAAAAGTATTTTTTGAATTATTTCCGAATTAAGAAAAATATTTCTAGAATTAACGATTAAATTAATTTCTAAATTGAGATTCATATTGGATGAAAAAATAATTTTCAAAATTAATAAAAATTCTATTTCAGGAAACAATGATTTCGGGGTAAATGTGAAAACCAATATTTGACGGGAGAATGATTGCAGAGTTACAGGAAATTAATATTTCATGAAAAAAATAATTCCAAAAATATTGAAAATTCATATTTAATGAAAAATGCAAATTCAGAAAAATTGAAAATTCATCTTTAATGAAAAAAAGGAAATTCAAAAATATTGAAAATTCTTATTTAATTTCAGAATTTATAAAAAAAATTAATAACATAGCTCTCCCTCCCGTTTGGCTCGAAGCTATAGACCCCGTTGTACCCATCCGCTAAAACGCCACTCTACGAATCTAGATACCGCAGCATTATTAGTTAGCCCTCGGGCTTATGTGATTTATTTTTGCCGGAATGTCTGAAAGGTTGGAAACCTTTGACATAATATATTCAACGTTTTCACGTAAAGTATATTTCTTTAGTCAAACGCCGTAGACAGAAATTTTCAATTGGAAGAAATTCTGATCAATTTACTCTCCTAAAGTTTTGAAAATCATTATTACGTCTCTTATAAATAGCCCTCAAAAATATATTCCTCGGGCTTTAAAATGAATTTATATTTAAAATGTTGATACTTTGAGTTCTGCACAAAACTGAATGCTCTTAATGCATTTGAGAGAGATGTGGTCTATTATAATTAAATGTCTGAACTTTTCTTTGACCCTTAGAAATTGAGAGTAATTAGAAGAACAATAAACGAAGAATATGCATGCCGTAACCATTAAGAAATTCCACTTTTTTCACTTCTGAACAAGTTAGTTCCAGAACGAAGATCTCATTTACACTTTCAAGCAGTGAAGAACAGAAAATTGGAACTATTTAGCAGTTTAATTAGCCTTTGCCCGTTAACTTAACCGACTGACACTTTCTTATTTTCTACTATTCTCCTCGAGAGTTTTAGGAAGTTTTCTGAACTCTTGCTAAACGTCTTAGAACGAACGTCATGCACGTTAAAAAAAACCATCTGAAACTGCAGCGTAATTTAATTTTCGAGCGTCTCTCGCATTATGGAATAGACAAAACGAACAATATTTGGCGTTTCTCGTTTTAATTTCACCGTCAGTGTTACTTACATTCAGTTTGTTGCCCTCTTATTTATGCACTCGTGGCGTTTGCCTTTTACCGAGCAAACAATTTTAGTAATTCCGCTTTTGAATAACTGTTATGTCTTTAAATTCTTAAACTCTAAGAATTTATTTATTTTTCCTTATAAGGTAGGAATTCGTTCATCGGAGAATGCATACCGAAATATTTTCTTGAAAAGTAACACTTGCAATGAATCGATAAAAATTGATAAATTTTTATAATCATAATTAGTTATATGTGCGTGTAGCTTTGATGAATGCGTAGTTTCAACGAAATTTCGATGAATAATAAAATGTAAAAATGGAACCATTATGTAATTTGTATAAATTTCCACGTGCACTGAGCATCGAAATTGATTATAGTTGGTAATTATTAGTAATAACCATCTCCCACGTAAATAGTATTATTATTATTTGTGTGTATGCGTGCGTGCGCATCCATATAAATTTTAACCTAAGTTATGCAATCACGATATCGTGACTAAGGAAAAGTGGAACTGAAATCGGAAATTTTCATTTTTCGTAACGCTAAAATTTCTCCGGGATATTGCCTGTAATTTTCTTGTTTTTGAATTATCCTAGCGGACATTTAATGATTTTACTTTTTTTTAAATTTTTTGTCTGGTTCTACAAAGTGACAAAATAATTTTAACAATGGTCAATAATTTTCAGCAATTACTTACAATGATTCATGACTTTGAACAATGACGTACACCCAATAGGGTTTGAACAATGACCAAAAATGGTCAATGTGCTTTTTAAACAATGACCAACAATGGTCAATGTGTTTTGAACAATGACCAACAGTGATCAATTTCGTTGATAATAAAGAATAATAATCAATGATTTTGAACTAATGGTTACGCAGCAATGATCAATTGTTCTGAGCAATAGTTATGCAACAAAGTTCAACTGTAATAATGCATTTGAACAATGAAAACAATGATCAATGACTTCAAACAATGACAACAATGATCAATGACTCGAACAATGACAACAATGATCAATGACTTCGAACAATGACAACAATGATCAATGACTTTGGACGATGACCAACAATGATCAATGACTTTGAACAATGACTAACAATGATCAGTTGCTTTGAGCAATAGTCAAAAATGATCAAAGGGTTTGAACTGTATTACGCAATAATACTCAATGGTTCTGACCAATAGTTATCAACATCATGGACATCTTGTTGTCAGTCACCTCGTTGGACATTTGGCATGCTGTGGCCTTGTATTTGTATTTGCGTCTGTATTACTTATCAATGCCCTTTGAACAATGATCAACAATGATGAATGGTTTCGAAAATAATGCATTGCAATACTTCAAAAATCTCCCCAATAAAGATCAAGTGGATTTCAAAATCACAAACATTATTCAGAACATCTTATAAATTGCTTATGGAATGATCTGGGATACTTCACCCTAAAGGGAAAAAAGAAATTACGAAATCTATATATATATATTCAGGCATTTTTCAACTTTTCTCAACAAAAATCTTCAAAAGATTTTCGTCTCAATACTTACATTGTATCGGATTTCCCAATGGGGGAAAGTACCCGAAATCCGTCCCCTATATATTCGTCCCTATCCCTAAATTTTCATGTAAAGACTTGCTGTGTCTGTCGAGGAGTGCCAGGAAACTCTTCAGAAACATTCAGTTGACTTCTTGCGGTTGAATTTTGCTCTCTTCGTTATAACTGGTTACAGTGGGGAATCAACTTTGAGCGGTTACATTTATGCCTTACAATAGGTTTTTCATCAGTTAGCGATCGTTAATTATAGAGTGGCGATTGCAACGCAATATTCAATTAGCATAGTCGTGTAGTTTTCTGTAGTCGTTTAGTCAGGAAGAACCACAATTATTGCTATAGCGGCATTCCTAAATCCGTCCCTATCTGAGTATCTCAAATCCTTCCCGGGGATGGATTTAGGACACTCAAAATGTACTTGTGATACATTTATTTTTCTTGACTACTTAGACTCATTTCGATTGATGTACGATCCAAGAGGCTTCGAGAAAGTTCCGTTCAGCTGGTCTTAACATCTTCCAGAGCCGGGACCTCGTTCTTGGTGACAGGATGTTCCCATAAAGCATCTCCATAATCCTCTATGGAAAAGAAATAATGGCGGAAGAGCGTAAGGAGAGAAAAACTATTCTAATCAAAGACCAAGAAAAGTCTCAACATCGAAGATAAATTTCAGCCTGAAATATCAACTGAATCCCCCAAAAATAAAGTAAAGAAATATGTGACTCTATAGATATATTAAAACTAGGAAAGTGTTCGAAAAAAAATGCTTCAAGTTGTGCCCCCAGATGTGTTCATCGTTAATAAGACTAAAAAAATTCGCGACTTCTGTTTGGGTGACTAAATAATGTATATAGATGTAATTTATTTACTCACACACACATAAACTCTTTAACTTACGTATAAAAACGTATAAACATGCTTTCATCTCTTTAAATTCATTGTAAGAGATCTTAACTCTGTTTCAATCAAGTTTAGAATAAAAATAAATGCGTAGATAAAAGCTGGAATGGGGAGACGGAATAAGAACACCTTTCATGAATATCGGAAATTTGCGTTGTTTTTATTATAATTTTTTTGGTTAGAAAAAATTTATTGAGTACAATCACACTTACAGCACCATTATATATTTGCAGCATATGATCAATGGCTTTGAACGTTGATCAAATATGAACAATGGTTCTAAATCATGATCAATGACTTCGAACAATGGTTCTAAATAATGATCAATGACTTCGAACAATGGTTCTAAATAATGATCAATGACTTCGAACAATGGTTCTAAATAATGATCAATGACTTCGAACAATGGTTCTAAATAATGATCAATGACTTCGAACAATGGTTCTAAATAATGATCAATGACTTCGAAGAATGATATATGATCAATGACTTCGAAGAATGATATATGATCAATGACTTCGAAGAATGATATATGATCAATGACTTCGAAGAATGATATATGATCAATGACTTCGAAGAATGATATATTTTCAATGACTTCGAACAATGGTTCTAAATAATGATAAATGACTTCGAACAATGGTTCTAAATAATGATAAATGACTTCGAACAATGGTTCTAAATAATGATAAATGACTTCTAACAATGGTTCTAAATAATGATCAATGCCTTCGAACAATGGTTCTAAATAATGATCAATGACTTCGAACAATGGTATATGATCAATGACTTCGAACAATGATCTATGATCAATGACTTCGAACAATGATCTATGATCAATGACTTCGAACAATGATCTATGATCAATGACTTCGAACAATGATCTATGATCAATGATGAATGGCTTTGAAATATGACCAACAATGATGAATGACTTCGAGAGATGACCAAAAGTATTAATGGTTTTCAGCAATTAGCAACGGTATTAACAATGATCAATGGTTTTCAAAAATGGTTATGCAACAATGATCAATGGTTTTCAAAAATGGTTATGCAACAATGATCAATGGTTTTCAAAAATGGTTATGCAACAATGATCAATGGTTTTCAAAAATGGTTATGCAACAATGATCAATGGTTTTCAAAAATGGTTATGCAACAATAACCAGCTATGATCAATGATTTAAACAAAGACAATGATTAATGGCTTTGACTAACAAGAAATTAATTTCTTTGAACAATGTCCAGCAATGAGCAATGGCTCTAAATAATGCCAAATGATAAATTGATTCGAAAAATGAACAAGTAATAATGAATTGTTTTGAACAGTTGGTTATGCAAAAATGCTCAACAACATTTATGCAACAATGATAAACACGACTCGCAAAAAAAATAACAAATGGTTTTTAAAACAATATATTGCAAATCCCGAAAAAAAAGTTCCCCTAATGAAGATCAAATGTATTTCGACATCACAAACCTCAGAACATCATTCGGAACACCTTGCAAATTTTTTATTGATCAGAGATATTTCATCCTGAAGAGAAAAAAAAAAGAACAACGCAAAAATTGAAATTACGAATTTCCTTCTACGCATAGAATCCACAACTAATAATTTAAGCTATTTCAACTACACTCAACAAAAATAATCTAAAATTCTCAAGTCAATACTTACCTTCAATATTTTAGCATCGAAATTCCCAATACATTCATTCATCACATTACCACGATAAAAAAAAAAAAAAAAGCGGAATTGAAATCACAGAAATTTCATTTCCATTTTCCGTAACGCTAAAAATTCACTAGGATTTCGCAATTTTCTTATTCCTTACTTTAAAGTTATCCTGGCGAAGATTTAATCATTTCGTTCCTTTTTTTTTTGTAATTTTTTTTTCCTCTGGTCCTAGGAAAATCATCATTATTATCTCTTTTTTTCCCGTGATTATTATTATTTCCTTCTCCAGGATGCTCATCATCATCAAAAATATTTTTCTTCTGTATTCCATCATCATCGTGAGGGATGAAAAAAAAAAACGCGAGCTAGTATTATCAAGGAAGAAATATGCTCATCGGATTTATTTTTCTTCTTGTTACTCATCTTGGCTGTGATTGTTTACTTTGCAGAATTTTCTTCGATGGTTATTGCGATGCATTTCCGGAAGGGTAAATATTTCACTTCGAATGAGATGAGGAGGGGAGGGATTTCTATTTTTATTATTATCATTTTTGATATATATATATATATATATATATAAAATCTATAAAAAGAAATTTCTCAAGAAATGGCACCGAAAATAAGAAGAATATCACTTGAGAGAGAGTAAGAGAGATTTCGGGATGGAATTTCGAATGAAAATTTCTCTCAGTTATTGCTAAGCTCAAAGCAATTTGCTTTCCCGAACAGATTGCGATATATATATGGCCGCGTCTTGAAACGGCTGTTTTTTTATTTTTTCCTATTACTTCTTCGATGTAAGACGAGAGAAGAAAAAAGACGTAGTAGTCGGATACGTATTAGATATCGATGTTCGTAATTGTAATTTGCGATAACGATGAATGTTTTCGAAAATGAAAAATTCGTACTTTTTTCATCAAAAAAAAAAATCTATGTAATTTTTTTTTTTCTATTTGCTAAAATGTTTCTTATATTTTAATTTTTAAACAGAAATCATTCTGATGATATTCATAAGATACTCATGTTTAATGGAGATACAAACGTAATTTAAATGTAACGTTTAAGCATATAAGCGACGTATATATTTCTCGTCAACCAATGTTGTTTTTGTTTTATGGTGTTTTAATATACTACTATAGATGACATACAAAAAAATGAAATTGCTGAGAAAAATTAAAACAAAAGAGGTTTGAAAATTTAAACAATTTTTATACATTTTATACGCATATATTTATATTTATTAACATGAAAATTTTTCGTCCGATATTATTTTATGTATTAGTATTTGTGAAAAACACAATATATGAATGTATTGTAAATATTGTACTTAGTATATACTTAAAAAAACATAATTTTAAACTTGAAACATTTATGAAGATGAATTTATAATGTGAAAAAAAATTCTTTCTGATTTTCAATATTATATTGTTTCAAATTTAAATACTTTCTCGTATGTAACTCTAGTAGTCTATAGTTTATTATAAATATTCATAATGATTACGGCATTATATGTATTGGATTTTACCAAAATGTGTCTATGACTCTGAATTGCATATATTTTGCATTAATTTATAAATATCATAGATAAAGTAAAATATACATAATAAAATAAGTAATTTTCAAATGCGCTCATAAATTCTTTTCTTGAGCATAGATCCCTGCTGCTAAACAACAATAAATATATCTTTCCATACATTCTTCTCAAACTGAAGTAAGTGATGGTTTGTTTCTTTTAAATAACGACTATAACAATAACTGCACGAGAATCAGTTGTTTATTTCAAAACAAAGCATAAATTGGTGCAAGTACTTGTAATGTTGATTGCAATACAAGTATTGTAATTCTTGGAATAGCCATTGATTCACTTGTGTTAAACACACACACACACACGTGCGCACGCACTCACGGTTTTAGAGCGGAGTCGTCCAAACTTATCTGTCTCATCACCCTCAATCTCAGAGAAAACTCATCTCTTAACCCCATCGTATTCGGTGGAGGAGTCATCAAGCCCAATTTAAAATATAATCTATATCTAATCTATCGATATTGCATAAGATCAGCACATGTTCATATAACATGAAAGTTTGTCATTCCTCAAATATTTTCGGGGATTAAAGAACTTTATTAGAGGACCGCTTTTATCAACAAAGGACCCTTTTTGGAGAATTATCTTCTGGTAACAGGAGTGACAATAAATAAAATAAATTAAGCCATAAATGACTGAAGTTACGTTTACCTACGCAAAAACTATTACTTTATATAGCAAGAGAATAATCAAATGAATGAAGTAAAATGAAACAAAATACTGCCACATACTTGCAAGAAAGATGAAACCATCACAAAGGATGGAAATGGAATTATTAGTATTGTTGTGAGGAATTTTATAATACTCTATACAAACATAAAGAGAGAAAGAGGTCGGCACAGAGCAAAAAGAGAAGGAAGAAAATAAAATGGAGCAGAATTTGTACAAGTAGCACCTGTGCTTAAAGAAGAAGTCTACAAGACCATAAGATGCATAAAAAATGGAAATGCCCAGGTGAAGATGGGATTTCGATAGCTATTGTTAAAGAAGCAGAAGAAGAATTTAACATTATGTTATCTACTTCGATCCCGAATTGTCTCACAAAATCGGATGTTCCTGAAGATTGGAACAGCGCAATGATGGCTCTTCTTTACAAAAAGGGCGAAAAAGAGGATATCAAGAATTATCGACCAATCAGTCTCTTATCAGTAATTTATAAAATCTTCACCAAAGCGCTGGCATATAGGCTTGAATCCACATTGGACGAAACCCAACCAAAAGAACAAGCAGGCTTTCGAAGTGAATTTAATACAATAGATCACATCCAAGCAATCAGGAAACTCATAGAAAGACACAAGAAATACGAACCGTATACGGCCTTCGTTGATTTTGAGAAAGCATTTGACTCTGTCCTCGCAACTGCTGTTGTTAAAGCTCTAGAAATAATTGGGATAGAGAAGACATACATCAATATCATCAAGAAAATTTATCACAAACAACTGCAACCATTCGTTTAGATAACGTAAAAACATAGATTAAACTTGGGAAAGGTGTCCGGCATGGTAATAGTATTTCACAAAAATAATTTACCACTATTTTAGAAGAAGTATTCAGTAAAATGGATTGGGACGAGAAAGGAATTAAAATAGATGGAGAATTTCTCAGCCATTTGCGTTTTGTAGACGACATTGTTGTTATCAGCAGTAATCCAAACGAACTGGAAGAAATGATGCAAAACCTGACGAAGGCAAGTATTCAGGTGGGCTTCGAAATGAATCTGCAAAAGACTAAAGTTATGTTCAACTCGTTTGCTCTGAAGAAAAAGATCTTTCTCAACAACACAGAGAGAGAGAGAGAAGTAGAAAGCTATGTATACCTGGGACAAGAAATTACCATGGACAACGGAATCATTAATGAAATAAACAGAAGGATCAGGATTGGATGGGGCACTTTTGGCAAAAACTGTAATTCTGAAGAACCGCATGCCTGAAAAGAAAGGTGTTTAACCAGTGTGTGCTCCCACCACTGACTTATGGTGCTGAAACATGTACACTCACAAGCAAGACGATACAAAGGCTCATGGAAAGATGTATGTTAGGCATCACAAGAAGAGACAGAAAACGAATCACTTTGATAAGCCACACAAAGTTATATGATATCATGGAAAGAATTAAACGTTTAAAATTGAAATGGGCTGCTCATATATTGCAAGAAGACAGGACAACAGATGCACCACAAGTATTCTAGATTGGTACCCCAGTGGTGTTGAACATCCAAGAAGGCGTCCCCACGCGAGATGGATTGACGAGATCAGGAAAGTGGCTGGAGTCAACTGGATGGCTAAAGCATCAGACAGAATAACATGGAAAGATTTAGAGAAGACCCTCATCTAGCAGTGGATTGAAAATGGCTGATGACGATAATGGTGATGACTTGCAGTTTTCAAAGCTATTCCAATATTACACAAGGTGACTTAAAGAATAGCCTTTCAATGTCTTCTGCTACCAAGCACAGTTCAGAGAGCAGCAGTTAGCAGACAGCTCACGATCAATAGGCTTAAGATGTTTTTGTAATCAGGAGTGTTCTAAATTTATTTTTTTTAATATATTAACTTCCTCGGAAAATATAAATTCTTATAATCCTCTGTGTCTAAAGCAACCCATAAAGTATCATGTTGTATCTGTAGCTTTTATCTGATTTTTTGGTCGTTCCAGCGCTTTCTCCGAAAAACGATAGCACCAACTTTAAGAGTGAAACCTCACAACTTTCCTTATAGCTCTTTTACACACTGTAACATTCTCTGAACCATTTTTTCAAAGAGCTAGGAACTTAACACGTAATTTTACTCTTCCTAATGTTTAAAATGAATTCATAATTACTTCGGCTAACCCGAAACTCGATTAATCGAGTCTCGGATGATCAGGTGCAACTTTATATTACTTTTTTGCTGATAAAACAGGTGTTAATACTAAAAAACAACTATTAATACTAGAAAATGCTCGATATTTTTTCATTTCCCGTATTAACTGAGACCGGTTGTATGTATTTAAACGTGCAACGTATATCTGCAGATAAAAATCATATTTTGAGAAGAAGAAAAATACAGCGTAAACGAGGAAACATTTTTCAAGATTTTGCGGAACGGCAACTTTCGGGAGTCATGTTGTTTTCGTCAAAGTTTTTACAGTTTTTCTTCGAACTATAAGTAAAACTTTCCTGCATGCAGCTTGCATAATTCATATCCAGCAGAAATATTTTTTTTTTGGCAGCTAACTGTATTATTTTACTGAATTAACAAGAGATACATATACAGTATTTATGCTATTTTTTGCCATCACATTTTATTTTGAGGGATAAGCTATGTATTGCCATGTTTAAACCAACGCACGTTGTGTATTTTCTTTGAAGAAATATTCTTTTTCCCCATATAACCGTTGTCTATACAAACACACATCCCTGTATATTTTCATTTTATCTTTATAATTACTAGAAATATATAAAAACCAAATATAAAAAGAGTAAACATGCAGCATGTACATATATTGTTTTACAAAATAAACAACGTGACCTGAAGGGAAATAATACCCGTGAAACATGGAACATTTTCGAGGCAGAATTTAAAAAAAATGCTTTCACATCTCTGCAGATATTGTTTTTTGGTAAATAGAACACACTAAGGAGAATGGCAAATGAACTAGAATATTTAAAAAAGATATAGTTTAAGAGAGAATACACTCCTTGAACAAAGTGTTCTTTGTTGTAAGATATAATCCGGAAGGAGTTAATTTTTCGACAATAAGAAACAAGAACAAGTTATCTGAAGACAATGTTTCGCTCACAAAAGGTAATACAAAACACTTGTATACTCTTTCTTCATACTTTGTTCTAAGCTTACTAATTTTCTGAGTCATAGTAAATATGAGTACTTCAATGGATGAGAAAACAAAGCTTTGAACAAACTCTTGAATCTCTGCGAAAAAAAAAGTAAGTAAAATCTGGACATGTTATCACCGTTAAACAGTTTAAACTCTGTATTAATCTCTTTATCTACGACAATCTACAAAAAATAAAAATAAAAGCTTTATGGTGTCCTGAAATATTTAACCATGTTCAAGTATACTATTTTTTTTATTCGCATAATTAATAATATAAAATACTGAAGTGTATGTTCGTTTATGGAAAACTTAGACCATAGCCTTCTCAGGTGAGCATTTCGAACCTGTTTTAATGATCATAAAATTTTTGTCGAGCTCGGTTGATATTGAATACTTCATACTCGTATAGACTTTCGTGAAAATTAGTGCTAGAAATTCTAAGCCACAGAACTGTATGGTTTATCTCTTGAAGTCGAGGCTAAATGTCCAACGATGATATCCCTCTCCGCTATCCATACCGCGGTTTCAACAGCTATCTGATGCGAAGATGAATTCACGAAACAAAGTTCAACTGCCCCTACTGGAAGCGCCCAAGTGATGTGGGGTGGTAAGGTGCTCGTCTACCACCATGAAGGCTGCCGTCAGTTCCCAGATTCGAACCAGGGGAAGAATGTAAATGACAAGATATTTTCCTTAACGAGCTTGAGGATATATGGTGCCTTCGTTTCCAACGCAACTCGTTAATGGCAGTAAATTGCAAAATAGCAATGTGACTGGAGTTTGTGTTTGGTGAAGTAGTTCCTCTACGGCAAATCAAAACCACGTTTTTTCACTTGCTGAGTGAGCGCGATAGACCACTAAGCTAAAAATACAACGAAACTCTTTCCTTGGAGCTCGTGTGCTCTGAACAGGACCGTACATGGGTTATTATGGTTCGTGTCCATGTTCTTGCCACACCTGAGTTAGGTTAAACCTAACTAATCAATCCTGAGTTAGGTTGAACCTGACTCAGGCCAAAGCTCACATTTTCTTACACTGCCGACAGATGGAGATTTATCCGAAGATGAGACAGTTGAATTCTTTTTCGTGAATTCATCTTCACATCATTCAGCTGATGGTATCTCAGGGAACTTTTCCTCTAATAGATTTGTGAATAAATGGAACAGTTTACCTATTAGTTCACGAATTCTAACACAATTGACACGTTTAAAAAAAAAATTTGAATCTTATAATGGGAGGAATCGAGAAGCTATCCAGAGCTATCTATACCAGAGATAAACGCAAACAAGTTTTTTTTAAGCATGTAAGGTGTATATGCATTGACATACATGGACAGCCCTGGCAAACGTTGGTGTCCGCCCTAGAAGTCGAGACGCATACTTTTAGAAACACTAGGATAATAAAATATGGCATGTCATCGCACAAAAAAGTAAATTCTTTTAATGAAGGAAGTATAAAAAAATTTACAGAAGTTACACCATACGGAGTTTCGAACTGCTTGGAATGCATCTAACCTTAAACGTAGCTTGAGTGACAACAACATTTCTAACATCAATATGCCCATAATGTTATTCAGCAGTGTTCAACATTCTCGTATATCGATCAACTTGGAACAGTGAGCACTGTTCAGCTATTGTCATTCTGAGCGCGGCCTCCCAAGTCAATAAGATATTCATCTAAACCAGGGGGTGACCAGTTCTTTCTGTTCGCGGGCTAACATAATGGTCAGCTATAGCGTCGCGGGCCGCATCAACGACTAAGGCGAGCGGTGGCAACATGACCACAGAAAAAGATTGCTACTGCAGGGAGTTCTACACCGAAAGGGTAGCGCACCAACTTCTCGGTGAATGCCAAAAGACACAAATATCGAACACTACCGTTCGGAAGCGACAATAGATGGCAGATCCCGTTTTAATCCATTTTTGTCTGGCGTTGCATTTGCGCAACGCTTTGTTTGATTTGTTTGAATTAATTTTCATGCAAATTTCAATTAACTCTTTACAGTTCTTATACAGTTCTTAATTACAGTTCTTAATTACAGTTCTTCAATCTTTACACAAATTAAATAACGTAATGGGTGCCTTAATACTTTTTAAAATTAGTCTACGAAGACATTTAATTTTTGTGGCTTTCAAAAAATTAACTTTTTTTAAATTTTATTCTGATTTCTGACCTGGAATTTTTTCCCCATGAACATGAACAGAATTGTTTTTAAGAAATGAAAGGGAAAAACATTTTTTTTCTCAAATTTCTTTTGCCACGTGGCACATGAGATTTCCCAAAATCATAATTGCACTTATTACTTCATTTAAATGAAGTTAATCAATTTATATCAATACAAAAGCAAATCAATTGCAAATTTGTTAAAAAATAATCTATTTTTTTACATTAATTACTAAGAGAAACATGCTTAATTAATATCCAATTTTTCTTGAAATCTTCTCAAATATCTTATTTAACTAACCATTTATCATGTATAAAAAATTATGTGATTTGGTCATGAGCTGGGGGAACGTTATAAATTAGGTTAATCAGCTCTCGTAGTAAATTTATTTAAAAAATAGCAAATGATTCATTGATATATTCGTGTTTTACATTTTTGCCGAATGACCAGATTGCATTTTATATATTTTGTGTGAATTTCACGTTACAACAAGTTAAGCTCCTATTGAATTTGAATTTAATGTCCCTTCAAATTCGATTAGAGTTCCGGAGTAAATCTCCATCCAATACACATGGATTCCTTAGATAATTTACACTTTCCGACAAGCATTATCTTCTGCTTATAAATCAATAAGAATGAATTATCTCGGTATGCGCCTGTGTTTCGTTTAGTGGAAATTCTTTTATCCACATGTTAAGAGCAGACACTCTTTATGAAAGATGAACAGTGCAGAAATTTCAACATTTTTCCTTTATTTCATTTTAAAAAACCTTAAAATCGATACAAAAGTTACTAACTTAGTAGAAAAATAAAGCAAATACTGGATATATATATATATATATACACACATGCACAAGCTAAAACCAATTCAAAGTAGCGTGTATTGAACAGAAACAACAACAAAAAAAATGATGAATCTGAGCTGTCAAAAGAATACTCTTTTTGAAAAGAATGAATGGCCGTTATTATCTAACGAGATTTTTATTGCGTATTGCTCTCGAGTTTTGCTCTCGTGGTGAGAGGGAAAAATCTCGGAATAACGTCTAAAAAAAAATGAAATAAATTGAAAAGACATGCGCAATCAAAATTCTTGAATGTCTTTTAAAAATTCAACATTCTCCGATCGATAAAGAGCTCTCTTTTCTGTAATTATTTACAGTTTTAAGCTTTCGTGATCATTTTGCTTGTGTGTGTTTCATATACTCTGGAAGAAATAACATCTTTTACGCAATTTTCCCATGCACGAATGTAAATTTTTATTGAAATAGTTCATTAAGTAAGAGTAGATTTGTTTTTGTTTAAATATTTATAAAATGCATCTTCATTATCAGCAGCTTCTTTGTCTGAGTGTAGTGGGGGAAAAAATTAAATTTTTTTAGTAAATGAGCACTTGACGAATACTCATCCAAAATCATTCATTTTAATTAGTCTTTTTTTTTACGTATAAGCTTGCATCTGATTCAGGTTCAATGACGGAAAGAATTTAATTGAAATAAATAATTTTATAAATTAGTTTGAATACATTCACTCTTGGATTATAAATGTGTTGACGGAATATGTATAATATTATAAAAAATATTTATAAAAAAATCGTCATTATTTAAAACTCATTTTCAACGATGTCATTCATTAGAATTGAAATCACGCAAATAAATTTGTTTTAATTTGTTATTTGAACAAATCGCCATGACTTAATACAATGAAACCTCTGTTTCGCGGATACCGGTGGGACAAAATTCGTCCGTAATAGAGGGGTGACTGTTAACCAGGGGTTGGAAACACATACTTTCATTATACAAAGGCTCATTATCATCTGTCCCTAGAAAGGGTTCGACCGCATCTGTGTGAGGGATGTCCGTTAAGAAGAGTTTCACTGTATTCCAACCCACTGATAGTTGGATTCCATGATCACACGGCAAGGATAATAATTTATTCAATATTAAAATGTTTATAATATTAATGATGTGAGCATAGAATTAAGATATGAAGAACATCTGACATGCTTAGGGTGATCCAACATACTAATCAGACATAAATAGGATAATTAGAATTAACCCCCGACATTTCGTTCCCACGACGTTTCGGTTATGGACGTTTCGCTCTCGAAAAGTCACACGAGTGACAGTATGAGTGAGTGAGCATCCGTGTGAGTGACCATGAGAGTGGACGAGTGACCATGTGAATGGGCGAATGACCGTATGAATGACCAAGTGAGTGGATGAGTGACCGTATGGTTGACCGTTGGTGTGAGTGAGCTAGTTGAGTTAACGAGTGAGTGTGTGAGTGAGCTAGTTAAGTAAACGAGTGAGCTAGTTAAGTTAACGAGTGAGTGTCTCTCATAGGGTAATACTTCCACTCGGTGATTTATATCGTCTCTTGTCCACTCGTTTGGCCACTCAGATGTTCACTTACCCACATTCACTTGGTTACTCATACGATAACTCACTCTCTTATACGGTCCCTCACACACTTATACGGTCCTTCACACACTCATACTATCACTCATTCACTCATGCTGTCACTCATTCACTCATGTTGTCACTCATTCACTCATGCTGTCACTCATTCACTCATGTTGTCACTCATTCACTCATGCTGTCACTCGTTTTGTCACTCATATGAACACTTAGTCAATCATACGGTCACTCACCCACTCAATCGGTTACTCATACACGTTCACTCAACCACTCACTTGGCCCCGTCAGGGGCAAAATGTCAGGGACGAAATGATGGGGACTAAGTTTCCGTATATCTTTATAAAGAAAATAAATTTGTTAGGGGAAAATATATTTTTTCCCCAGATTTTGTTTCCTAAATTTTCTCTAATATTTTTATTACAAACTGTATAGAGAGGACATTAAGAATATAATCCCATTATTTTTGCTCACATATAACACAAATTCAAAATCCCGTATATCAATATGCAACAATCAAATTGCCTTCATATATATCATTTATATAATACTTTGTTTTCCTCAAAAAAAAAAAATCATAATTAATTATAGGCGAAATGATTCGAAAATTACGAATACTTACATAAAGAAATTATTATCAGTCCAATGGGGGGAAACTATCGATGTCCTTTAAATTTCTTAGTAAAAGCTACATTCGTTACGTAAACTACGGAATCATACCTTTTTTTGGGTCATAATCTTCAAATTCCTTTCCTCTAAGGAAACGTTGCGACTTTGATGTTTTCATATCCATTTTTAAAATAACCATGGAATGGGCCATGAATTTATCATTTTTTTCCTGAGGAAGCAATTCTTTGTATTCAAAGGCATTACTATTTCTGTAGTTTTCCCCTCCTTTTTTATGGTTTTCTTGGTTTTCCATGTACATTTTATGGCTCTGTTTCATAAGATTTTAAGTTATATGTAACTACTCTGTGGTATCTCATACGTTTAATCCTTTTGCTTTCGAATACATAAAATATTAAGAAATAAAAGTAAAGAAATGAATCGCTCGTTAAAAATCGTAACTGAAGTCTTTCCCTTTTCTTTCAAGAATTCTATTTCTTGTATCATTAAAAAAGGACTGCATATCGTCATATATTGCGGTTTCATGTTTCATTTTCGAGCATTACATAGAGAATAACAAGGATTCGAGTAAAATATGGACCGAGTCTGATTAATGATGAAGTTTTTTTTCCTTAACAGAACTGGAAATATACGAGAAGTTTTGCTTATGGCATCGCTGAAATGTCTACAAAGTACGCAGTTTCTCTTTAAAAAATAATGATTCGAACGTAAAATTTTCGACCTCGTTTCCGTTTATTTGAAAGATCTCGAGAAATAGGATATGTAAAATATTACTTTTATATACCATCGTAAGAGTGGTATATAAAAGTAATCAATTTCAATCCTTGGAGCTGAAGTTGAAGTTCAAATATTTTCAAGACCCATTGATTCGAATATTAGGCTGCTTTTATATTTTTCTTAAGCATATTTTTTCAAACATTTTTTTTTAAAAAGGAGATATTCTATATAAATGCGCATTCTGAACCAGAAACTTTCTTTTGAACCAAATACTTTCAGTATAAGATTTCGAATAGAAATAAATTTGACCATTTATATATCAGTGAAATTCCAGTGTGTTGGTCAAACAAGCACAGTAATTATAACTCCACAACAACTGACTAGCTAATTTCCACGGAATAATCGTTAAATCGATAAAAAGAGAGTTCTTGGAGTAATTGATTGAATATTTAGCTTCGAAACAGTTGGCTCGATTTTAAGCTGTTACACGACGTGGCGTACAATATTGAACCACACGGCTTGTGGATGCTTATACCAAATATATGTGTTCCATCTCGCCATGGACGTTATATAAGAAGGGCGGTGATCTGATTATATCCATTCTTTTTCAGTGAGACAACATCATCTTTCTTGTTATTTTTCCAAAATATTTTTTCCGTCAAAACAAGTGTGAATCAATCACATTGAATTCCTTACTAGATTCGGGGCCCAGTGTGGAAAAATTGCGAGGTCCCTCCACGAGAATAATTTTCACTAATTTTGTAAACGTGTTTAGAATATTCACAAACATTTTAAAAGATGAGGGCACAGCTATTTTACTCCATAACAAAACAAAATTAAGCAGCGTTTTGTGAATATTTCAGAGAATGCACAATGTTTATCAAGTATGAAGTTCGACAAGTTGCGACGCAACTGTCGAACATCCCTAAGGGCGGCTCTTATTGATCACTGGACAAACTGGATAAACCGCGAGACACCCACGCTCTGTCACAAGAAGCGACGTAAGCACTTCGCCCCCCGGGGGGGGGGGACAGGGACATTTCCGGTTTTGCCAGAGATGCCCGGATTTATTGATACGTCAAATATTACATACAGTGCATCGTAATTTAAATTATGTGAATCGAAGAATCTTGTAAATCAAGTGAACGTTAAATTGCAAAAGGGACCAATAATAGACAATTATAGAAAGTTGTATAGAATCATTTCGTAGAAGGCGCAATCAGATGTCTCATCGATCATGAACTGTATGAAAAAAGGGCGGAGCACCCCCATTCCGCTCGGACAGTTCAACCACACAATCCAGTGTAATTCACTCTTGAGTACTGTTGAAGGTCTTGAAAGTTTCTTCGTTGCTTCATGAGATTAAGGATTCATCCTGATCCTCGCTTCCAAACAGTGCAACCAGCGCGCTGTCAGAGTGAAGATGCGGTTTTATCACCTTAAACGGGGGCGCTGGTGCCGGAGTTACATGAGCTGGAGGACACGGATCCCAGATCTTCTCTGAATTTTGCTTTTGAATCCTATATTTACGGGTTGATCCCATAGTCCCACCCGTCGCTTTTTTACTGGTGAACCGTTGATTCCAGGAAACATACTTACAATTAGAAAAAATTATACAAATAACGTTTAGAAATCAGACACGTTATTCATGTTGCAAAGACTGTATAGTCATCAAAATATAAAAATTAACATTCCATACACACACCCTGTACTCAAAACCCAATTCCAAAGATGTTGTTCTGTCACTCTTGATACCCCAGAAAATCCATGTTTCTAAGCGCAATATCATTGAGATATTTTAATTCAAAAATTCGTATATATAAAACGAAAGATTGAGAGATTTATTGTCTAGTGGTCTAGGGCGTGGGTTCGATTCCCCGCAAAGGCAGTTGAATTTTCTCTCTTTCCAAAAAATTCATCTTCGCAGTAGCCAGTTGTTAAAAAAAACCTTGGTATGGTAGCAGAGAGTGACGGCATCTTTGAATAGCGTTCTAATTGGGTTTTTGAGGACAGGGTCTCTGTAACATATCTGAGTTTCACACATTATTTGAATACTTTCCTCTAATTTAAAGTATGCCTCTAAAGAAACAACGATTCGAATGTAGAATGCAGCAAGAGAAATTATGGAATCGCCCTGTATATAAAGCATTCTAATACGCAGCTCCATTCTCTTAATTATTTACTATTGTAGCTCTCTTTATAAAAATTCTATGATTCTCATCCCTTGTATTAACTTGCTATGCTATTTCCAATAGGATAAAATTAATTTTTTTGAACTTTTTCACGTGAAAAAATATTTTATTGTTTTATTACAGAAAAAAAAAACAATAATTACATTTGCTTTGTAAAAAGAAAAACTATAATGGTATCTTGAATAATATCTTGTATTTTTTTGACGATTTGTCATTTCAATTTCTTGAATCTTGCTCAAACGCGAATATTGGAGATCACTTTTTCGTAAAATTTTCATGTCCATTGAATACTATTACCTTCTAAATCACTGTTACTCTCAGAAAAGAATTTGGATTATACATCAAATGCGATTGATTCATAACAGAAGGTGTTCAAGGCAAAGCTGTCGAATTTATCCTATCCAATAAATCAGGGATGCCCTCATGAGACACGGGGCCCAATGTGAAAATAGCAGCAGGGTCCCCTCAGCCTCGATTTTTTGCTTCTGTGAGAGATGGAAAACAAAAATTCAGAAAAAGGAAAATCATGAAATTTTGGAATAAAATTAAGAAATAATTTCAGAACTAATGAAAATTTTCAAAATAAATGAAATACTTTTATAATATTGGTAAAAATTTTGAATAAATGAAAAAATTGTTTCAGAACTGATGGAAAAAAATTCAGAATTCCGGAATTGTGTGTGGTTAAGGTTCAGAATTCTAGATTTGATGATAAATTAAAATGAAGGAGAAAAATAGTTTCAGAAAACTAATGAAAATTCAGAATTCCAGAATTGTTGGATACGCAGAGTATTCCAGAATTGACGAATATGCAAAATTCCGGAATTGATGAAGGTTCAGAATTCTGGAATTGTTTTATAAATTAGAATAAATGAGAGAAAAAATTCCAGAAGTGATAAAACTAAAAATTCCAGAATTGTTGAAAGTCCAGAATCCTAGAATTAATGAAAGTCCAGAATCTTAGAATTGAGGGGAAAATTCATAATTTATTTTTAAAAAAATCCCAGATATACCAAACAACTCCAGAATTCATGAACGATATTATTATTCCCGTAAATGCGTGTCCCCCACAATACCCGGGGGCCTGGTACAACAGCAACCTACCGCACACTCCTAAGGTTACTCCGCAATAAATTATTAAATAAATATTTTTCATCAAGAATTCTCATGCAAATAATATCGATTATAACCATCTTTAGTGAATTTTCTGCACTTAGATGTTGTACGTAAATGTGCTTCACCATATTTGTATAATTTCTGTTAAATTCATTTCAACATACACCAAGCCAGATTGCATTGTATTCTCATAAATGTATTATATGCACATTTAGTACGATGTAGCATGTGAAACGGACATGGTATTGTTCGCAGAGCACTAATGTACGTGAAGCTTAGGAGCAGCGTATCGAGCATAAGCGGTTTAACGTTGTTAGAAGACCAATTATAACTATCTCTTAGTTTATATCCGTAGGTATAATAATTATAACATATAATCGATTATGAACGCACGCGCGCACACACACACCGATAATTATATTTCTATAAATATACACATGTAAAAGCCATGATTATGAATTACCTCATAAGCTTTCAAGTTGTTTTAGCTAGAAAATGTTCGCATATAATCTTTTGGGTTGTTGTAGTGGACGCATTCGCCATATTAGTTAGTTTCTTGGTATTCATAATTCAGTACACCCGCTAAATTTGATCATGTCGGGAGTCAATACATCTGATAACAAAAACCGATTGATTACTTTATCCGGAAAACATCTCACTTGTGAGTACGATGACTATTTGTTCCACTCGACCACACGAGACTACTCCGTTTTTCCTTCCCATAAAATTGGTTTAAGAGAATTAAATCCTGTGTCTTTTATTTTCAATTTTTTGTCTCTTCTGAAGAGGGTTCTGAAAGAGGATGTCTTTTGCCGTTTAGGCAAATTTTTTTATTCAGAAATTGTGAGGGATCAGAACGGTACTGCTTAATTTGTTTCACGAATATAACGCACGGTATACCCGATAGATTCCCTTGTGAAAGTCTTCCAGTCGAAGAACTATGATGTGGTCAGTTTAAAAATTACCACGAGATAAAGAAAAAATACTTTTTCTTTTTTGCCTTACAGGTTCCCTCACTATACGACAGAAATTTCGATTATAACCATCGCAAGCAGCGCTACCCATACGTGGGTAAGAAAGCTATTACGGCCTACAAGGACATTGTGAGCCGAGTACAGAAAATTTTGCCATGGAACCTTCTGGCCTCCTACATAGTCGTATAAATTTATAATGATAGCTTATGAGGAAAAAATGAGTTCGGGTCAACTTCAGCCTCAAATGTAAAAAGAAAAAACTTCCAACAACAAAAGAAAAAAATTACATAAACCGAGGCCCTTGCAACAAATTTTTCCCTTGTTAAGATATTGTCCATTCCTTACTTTGCAAAAGTGATAACAATACGGACAATACTCGAATGATAAATATGCGTAATTCTATTAAACGACGTCTATTTGATAATATGTAACTTGGTAATATTAATTGTAAGTGATCTCTTGCAGCATATATACAGGCAAACCTCGTTAATGAGTCACTCTTGGGAGACCAAAAATATGACTCAGTAAGCGGAGTGACTCGTTAAACGGAGTAAGCCATAGCTGTGCCAATTCCTGCCTGAGGACAATTGGGACTTCCAAAAAGTGACCCATTAAGCGGAGTGACGTGTTAACCGGGTGACGCATTAATGAGGTTTGACTGTATATATATATGTATACACACACACACACACGTTATCAGTGTCAGGCTGATAAAAATATAAAACTACAAAAAAATGTCAAAAACTGCAACATATAACTAGAATAAAACTAACTGAATGAATGAACGCCAGGGGCTCTGTCACCGGACTTATCCCGTTGCCGAGACCTCTTCCAGCCCAGCTTCGTGGCAGAGTCTGGGACAAAGTGAGGGGTGCACCTAACAGTCTGAGTGTGTAGCTAGCGTTGTTCTTGATATTTCAGTGCTGCCATCTATACTTCAAATTGTGAGTGAAATGTAATGATTGAATATTTGTTACGTTGTAGGCCTGTTGGTCTCTGTGGCAAGACTTTTTAACAGGGAGATCGGCTCGCAATTGGCGCCTTGAAGTTGGAAACCAGTTCGAACAATAAAACTAACTAAAATAATAATTAAAATTTTATACAGAGTAAATATCAATGTATTACTGAAGTAGTACTGTATTTTCATTACTTGACCTTAAGGTACCGTAATTTCACGCAACTGTGCTTCTAGCCCACAACTATTGTCTAAATACCCGTGCTCACTAAAACATTGATAATCGAAATGCACTAGTGCACCATTTAATTACCAAAGCAAAGAACGTAGATAGCGTAATACGGATAGCGTAATAGGACGCCCTCTCCGATTCTTCCCCACGAATCAGCTGTTAGTTGAGGGTTATGTTTTTCACGTTATCTTTTAGCTGCAAACATTCTCTCGGCTACAAGTTACTACAATACGCTGTTCTGCGCTCTTGATGTTCTGTATTACAAGTAATTTAGTATTTACATACGTGTAATAAACATTTTTACATTTTTAATGTTGCGTGCATATAAAAATAATTATGGCACAAATAATAGAAAATTGTACTTTGCCCTCAACTATGGTCCTACCATTTTTATGGACCTTAAGCTGTTACCCTCAGCTTCGCTCGCGTGGATTTGGTAATCTGAAAATTCCTCGTTGATGATGTAATTCCCCGTCTAATATTTGAACCCACTCATGATCCCCTTGGGGGGATGAATTTTCAGAAATCCAGTTTTATAGTGGGTATCTACTTTATATAATATATTATTGATGAAATTTCATATTTATGGCTTCAGCGGTTTCGGCTAGGCGTGATTTCTCCATACAACTCCCCCCCCCCTCAATTTCAATCCCTTATCAACCCCTTAGCGGCTGAATTTCGAAAAACCCTTCTGTGCTGGGATGACAAAATATCATAAGTCACTTTTCCCAAAAAATAGAGTTGTTCGCATTCCGGAGTCTCGTTCGTCGAAATTTTCGAAGGTGGAAAATCTTTGTCTTCCCCTTTTTGTTTATGAGGAAACAACGGAACCAAATTGTAAGTCAAAAATCGACAGCATCGCATTTTGGCTAAATGTTGTTTACAAATTAGCGATTGTGAAATTTTCAAAAAGTGACTGATAACATTTTGCCATCTGTGTGAGTGCAGAGTTATATTTACTTCATGAAACGAAACTTCTGACAAAATTTCATAATTTCATAGCTTCAGGTTTCGGCTCGGCGTGATTTCTCTATGAACCCCCTCTTGACGCCCCTTTCTTCAAAGAATGATAAAGATGGATTATTGATATAGTTGTAGTACATTTTCTCAACTACGGTCTGTAAACGATTTATAAGTATTTGATAAAATATAGTTGGGACTTCATAACAGAACTACGGTCCAAAATTTGATTTCTTAAAAATCCACATTTGAGTTACATAAAGAATAAAAAAAAGTGTTTAACATTAATGATTGATCTTTCTGCAGGCAATATCAGCAAAAAGAAAAATTTAATAGTTGAATACAGAAGTTGTGATGATTAATCTAGAAAATTGAGTTATTTTGGAACATAGTTGCGTGAAATTCGGTATATATATATTTTTTCCAGGTGCGAAGTGTTATTCACTCAAATTCAGCATAAAACTAATTTAGCATGAATGCTCATTATATATATTAGTAATTGATTGCATATTTACGTATTTGTATCTTTCTATCATACGCAATACAGAGATTACATTCTTATTCATTTGTATCAATTGTTTCCTTCAAAACAAATTCTTTTGATTTCCAGCGAGAGTGATGCTCACACGAATCCAATCTGTGCGAGTTATTTATAATCATATATTTATCATTAATACTTAATATATACGAATGTATTGTAAATAACCTCACGTGTGATTCCAATTTTTTGGTTCCACGTAACATTAAATATTAAAAACTATTTCCCAGGCATCGAGTCTCTGTTTGGTTTTCCCAATGATGATGACTCGAGTTATCATAATTATTTATCTCTGTGATCCGAATATTCAATGCATTCCCATTTGTGCTGTAGAAAATCATTTTCTTGAGGGAAGATTATATTCATCCTTATGACTTTCCTTACATTCTTATTTTGAATGTAGCCTCATGAATATCAAATATTTATTTGTTGTAACAAAAAAAAAAAATAATAATAATAATTTTTTAACTATTTATTTGTTTTGAACGCATTTTCTAGAACTATTTCAAAAAGTTATTGTTTTCAACGCTTTAAAATGTTTAAGAATTCCATTTGAATATTTAAACAAAAAGCATTTTAGATAAAGTTTGTGCAGGTATAGTCACAGAAATTTTCTTTCCTACAAAATGAATTATTCCCTGATGATTTTTCTTATAACTGCAAAAGCATTTGAAAACTACGAATATGAATACAATAATATAATTTACATATTTAAATTCAGTAAAAGTCGTTCTTAAATTCAAGTAATAGTTTTGAGTAATATTCGAATACTTAGAAAATGAATGAATGCCAAAGAGGACAAGAGTAGAATAAAATATATTTATTTATTTTTAATGCATCCAGTGCTAAGCCGCTAATCTAATGCCCAGCAACACGAACAGCTCGAAAAAGAGTAGGATGATGAACCACAGCCCTCATGAACAGGGCTACCTCAAACGTCAAAGGCATCTGAGGTTGCAGCAATTCATATTAATTGCAATGTAATTTAACGGAGAGTTCTTTAGGAGCCTAGGTCTCTTGAGCAGTCCCGGGATGGTCTTGGTTCGAGACGGCCTTTGCCAATGGGTAGTTTTTTGATCTCCCGTTTCACACATATAACCCTTTCAGAAAGGAGTTTTCATTTTCTGGAATTTTCAAGGTGTTTTAGTATTTTTGATACTTAAAAAATACATTAAAAACATAAACTTTTCATTTTTTTTTCAGAAATAATTCACTTTGTTCAAATTATTTCACCCAAGATGATACAGGATATATTCATTTTCACATAAATTTTTTTTCCAGAAAATTGGTAAATATGTAATGAATCATGCTTTTTCCGAAGATACTTTCTCTTGGAAGTCATCTTAAAACCCTTCCTGAAACTTCCACTTTAAGTGCTGTCCTCTGATGAAAGCCCCACGAAGTTCATATTCACCATATTTCTCACTCAAAACTTACACAATCATTCAAGTCAATGTCTCCCTAACGTCAAAAAAACATTCTACAGTGATAAAAATCAACCACCACAGTTGTGCATGCAGGATCTAAAAGGATTATAGCATTTCTGGAGAAGAAAGACACCGAAACCTTTCGCTGTTAACAAATATGCAGTGGTATATAATTGCAGGGATCAACGGTCCCAGGGCCCTACAAATCCTTGAAGCTTTTTAATAATTCCAGAAATTGAGAAATAATGTTCGACGAAATTGCACATTCTTTTCATTTATGTTTTAGAAATATATAATTAAATTGATATTATGCCGAAAATTACGCAAATATGTCGCGCACTGTGATCTATCGAACGGCAACAGCAATGTCGATGCCGAGTATATGTTAATCCCAAACCCCAGAGTTCGGACAATTACTGGAATGCTGGTAAAGTGCTGTTTTAAAAGAAATGCTTGGAAAAATGTTGTTTCATACGAGGTCATTGCATTCTCATTGACGTTTTAAGCGAGGTAAATCAACATAATTCTCAATGGAAATTAGCCGAGACTAAATTAATGACATTATAGGCGAGGTGTCTATACAATCAAGTTTGAATTTTATTCCTTTTCTTCTTCAATTATAAATAACACAGACAGAGAGTCCAGCTAATGTGGGGGAAAGAGATATTGAATATGTTGAAGGTTTCTAACGAAACCAACGGACAATTTCCATTCAGAATAATAGTATAATAATTCAGATTCGATGGGATCCTAAGCTTTCCAGCACAGACACTAGCCGACGATGTGTGCAGCTGAATGTCGTGAAACATCACGTTTCGAAATACTCATGTATTGTGATGAGTAGCAAAGTTGATCGTTTTGGGTGAGCTGTTCTATCTCCAACCCATGGAAGACTTTTCATCAGCTTTTCCAACATCTAATTTGTATTCAACACGCACGCACAATGCTTTCTGATAAATATGCGTTTGCTTTTAACGTGAAAACACACATATATTATTCCCTGAATTTCTCTACCCGTGCATGCAAGGTCATTTCACTCATACCTTTTGTGCTTCGGATGTATTCGGCACATGATGAAACGTGGCCGTACCCATACGTTCGGAGCATCAGTCAACGGTGGAGGTAAATAGTTCCAATGGTGCATGTTTTGGTTATGTGTGGTAGTAGTTACGCGCTTTTCAATGAATTCATTAACTTCACAAAAGCCATTACCACCAAACCGATCATGAATGGCAGTAACAAGACACCAGTGTAACCAGAAACAATGCGCCTGCAATGGGTGAAACACCAAATAGAACGCTCCGTACTTCCACGTGTATCAAATAATACTGTTTGACCCGAACACCCTCAATCTGATTTCTCGTATTGCACAGTGTGTCACGTTTCGTGATGTCAATGAAGCCGAATATAGCTCCTCTGCTAATAGCTCTCCTGTATGGCATCATGTAATACAAATAATTTGAATAGAATAGATGATATGCACAAATTCTACATGCTTATACATATAAATTGTCCACAGAGCAGAGAAAATAAACATCCGCTAAGGTCCATACCATCGACATCTGTGAGGGTAGGGGGAAAGAAGATCTAGTTGAAGAGTCGTTGTTCATTTGTAGAGTTGTTCTGTTTTCATTATTTGTAGAGTTTTGTTTTCATTATTTCTAGAATTGTTTTCATTATTTCTAGAATTGCTTTCATTATTTCTAGAATTGTTTTCATTATTTCTAGAATTGTTTTCATTATTTCTAGAATTGTTTTCCAGTAATTCTGTAATCATCTTTCAGTTATCCAGAATCATCTGTTTCATTAATTCTGGGATTACTTTTACATTACTTCTAGAATTATTCATTGCAGTAATTCTGGAATTATTTCTAGAATTATTCATTGCAGTAATTCTGGAATTATATCTAGAATTATCTTTCTCAGCAATTCTGGATTTCTTGTCATTAATTTTGGATATTTTTTTTTCATTAATTCTCTAATAATAATTCCAAATCTTTCGAAAAAAACAGCCTCTTCCTTCCCCATTTCAATTCAAACTGCTACGGGTACCGTAAGAAAATAATGGGAGGATTGTGCTCCGAGACAGTAAACATATCACGTGATCTCCCGACGAATGATGTTTTTTTACAGCGTTCTTAGCTGGGACAGCTGACGTCATTCTTCCTTCAGTAATAAATAAGCTCGATAGTTTCATCGACATCTATGAGGGACATTTTCAGAGTTGGGGGTCTCTGATATCCTTTGTCTGTCCACAGACAACTGATCGAGTCTGGAGCTGCACAGCATTGGTTACAGCTGGTTCAAGAGTGCTTCCCTAACTGCGGAATGCGAGAAAATTTGCCGAGTTCTGCCTTCGGGGCTATTTCAATGGCTTACGGAAGACATGGCAGGCTAAGGAGCTTGCCTAAATTTTCAACCAGCTATGGTATTTGTTGAAAGTCCGTTTTGTTTTTCATAGAGTAAGGGCCGAGATGTTGACCAATCGGTGCAATTAGTAGGGAGCTGCCTGAACCAATCATCAAAGAGTTAGGTTTTGTGGCTTTTTTGGTGAGTAAATTTCAAAGACGAGAAATGATAAATAACCTAGAACTATTTTTTTCTCATAATAAAACTGGTCGTGAGAGCTGGGATGTATATACAGAGTGATTTTAATTAGTTTTTCCGCTCTCGGAAAGTATATATAGTTTTTTTTCTCAAATTATCAGGATATCTTAATGAGACCATCATGGGCGGAGATATCCTCAGCATCAAAAGTGAAGTCGACTCATCTAATGCATATATGTATAGATGAACTGACATCATCATCATCGTGCCCCCCCCCCCCAGAATTCCAAGTCTATCTCCGCCTATGGAGACCATGGGAGACAAATTGATGGTGAAAAAGTGACGAATTTTTTAATGCATTTTACTTTTTACCATAAAGCGTACATACCAAGTTTCAATGCAATACGTCCACCAGAACAGGCGCTACATTGGTCTTGAGCAATGTCAGTATAATGAAACTACTTAGACCTCTGTAGCGTCCGTTCTGGTGGACGCATTCCATTGAAACTTGGTATATACGCTTTTTATGGACCATAAGTAAAAAACGGAAAATGCAATAAAAAGCTTCACTTTTTCACTTGATGGTCAAAAATTGAACTATTCTTTATATATTGCATAATTCTCTGTGTCATGGTATCATTAAGATTACCTGAAAATTTGGTTGTGTTCGGATGAGTAATTTTTGAGGGAAAACGATTCACACACATAGATCATGGGGTGTCCAATTACAATTACCCTGCATTTATAAAAAAGGATATAACCAAGGACACCAATTTTCGATTAGCAGTGAATTTGAGGAATGAGTGGTCAATAAAAAATAGTAGAATGAGGGAAGGGGAGCAAAAAATTTGTATAGCCCTTAGGAGATAAAACCAATACCCCTTCGAATAGAGAACGAGGAAGTATGTCAGTGAGTGGCAGAGTGTGTGTGTGTGACTAAATGTGTCTGCAAGCTTCTAGAGACCATCAAACCGAAAGATACCCAGTCCACATCGCCAAATATCGGCTCATTGTAGTCACAGACTGGATATATACCTCTGGCAATTTATTCATAAAAAAAAGCAACTATAAAATATAATTTAAATATAAAATCAGTTGCGAGATCACAATCTACGTATACAATCGGAAATCAAGCATATAATCCTATATTCCATATGAAATCTTAATTCGAATATAAAATCCTAAATTGCATATTGAAATAAATAATAAATTAGATAAATCCGTAATTGATTTCATCCTCAATTTAAATCGTTCGATTTCCACGGCATTATACAGTTCTGGTCCCATCAGACAGTCTTCTTTGCAGTTTAGTGAAAAGCGAGGTGGTGCAGTCTGTACTTGTGTTATTGGCTGATATGGCGTCCGTGGGATCACTTTGTCTTCATTGTCTTCTATCCATCTAATTATTTTCTTCACTTTATTTATTCTACATTTGTTTTTCAAAATCTCTCTGAACCAGAGTGTGGCATTTTTAGCAGCGGGCACAGCCATGTGCTTTGTGCTTTAGATGTGCAGTTAATTTACATGTTGTCAAGTAATGGATGGGAATGCCGATCTTACCACAAAGGCAGTGATCTGTTCCTCGTTTTTTTGGAGCGGTGAAGGTAATTTGAAAAAGGTCCGTGATGGGTTGTAAAAAATACAAGTTCTCTGCTCCAATTTTTTGCGTTGTATGAAACTTTTGGTACCATTTTGTGGACAATTCTTCCAGTTTTGGCATCATTCCATCGGGATTACCATAGATTGAATATTTCTTTTCTTGCCTTTTGTTTTGCTGTACATGATGGTAATGATATTTTAATTAATTTTGTGTCATTGTTCCCGCTGCTGTCTGCTCATTCGTTCCCACACTCACCCCCTTCTAGAGACCAGAGAGAGAGGCTTAGAACAGGGGTTTTCAACACATGACCCGCGGCCACATTTGGGCCCCGGAGCTTTTTTTCGTGCCCGATCATTTTCAGAAATGGTTGAGACATTGAAGAACTAGAATAAATGGAATACATGAAAGAAATAATTTTTGAATTTTTGAAACAAAATAAATTTCAGAATTAGTAAAAAAAAAAAATGAATTGCAGGAATAATTTCGTAATTTCTGATAGAAATTATTCCTTAGGGATTGCACGATAAAAGTTTGATAAAAGATCGTTTACAAAAACTTTAAAAAAACCATCAATAAGCATATTGGTTACATTCGCTCGAATGTAACTGATCCGCTTATTGGTTACATTTTTCAAGTTTTATAGAAAAACTTTCATTTAAACTCTTTTTTAGTGAAATGCCGGCCTTAATCAATAAAAGAACATTTTCATAATTATTGAAAGAATTGATTTCATGATATATTGAGAAGGAAAATAATCTCAGAATCACCAAAATAAATAACTATAGAATAATTCAAAGTGATTTTGAATTAAAATTATTCTCAAAATTAATTAATGTAATCAATTACGAATGAAAAATTCAGAATTAGTCTCAAAGTATTTTCAGAAGTGATCAAAATTAATAATTTATAAAAAAAATTATTTGAGAATAAATTAAAGTCTCCAATTATTTTTGTCCCTGTTTAACTCTCAGGGCCCCATCGTTCCCTTATATTGAAATACCACTTAATTACTTGAGTATGTGGCCCGCTGGCTTCGTGGGAAGTTTTAATTTGGCCTGCCTTGTCTGAAAGATTGAAGACACTTGTGAAGAGACAGGGTTCAGACCAAAAGTTTGACCAAGAAAGTGTGCAATCATGGGAGTGACTTAGAGACAGAAGTTTATAGCCCACGGTGGCACACGTTTATAGCCCACAAAAATTGTAGCCTACAAGTGGTAAAACCATAGATCCGCCTCTGTGTGAGAGTCTTCATTTTTCTTTAAAAAAAATTATACTTTTTCGGCAAGCCTTAGTCCAACAGGTAGTTATTGCCTCGTTTGGATGCTCGTGGCCATGTAGTTCTCTTTACAATTTGCGGTCTAAAATCTATGAATAGGACTTCATTATTGACAAATTTTTCAGAATTGCGAAGTATTTCTCACTCATCACATGTCATATTAATCACTAAATTAAATTTAACATGTCTCTGAAAGTTAAACGTCGTGACCAGAATACAACAGAGAACCTGCGTGTAAGTCTATAACCATTTTGCAAGCAACTAAACAGGGCGTTGTAGAAGACTTTCACGCAGGCACTCAGCTTCATTCTGGTCACGCTTTTCTTTCAATTGAGCGACCGAGAGTTAAGATTTGGTAACCAATCCAAGTCTGTGTGTGATACTCGGTCAGCAAAATATTATTCATTCTCTGAAGACGACACCCATAACGTGTCTATATGCATTAGGAGTTATTTCCCTTGTACAGTTGACGCTCGTTTATAATTGACCACACGTTACAGCGAGCGTTCCATTACAACGACAGGTAGGATAACTCCCAAACGTTTTCATGTAACGATTATCGCATACGTTTTCCTTTCGACGTAACGACCCTTTCAATATAACGTCCATTTTCACATAGACGAAGAAGGTCATTATACCGAGCGTCGACTGCGTTTGCTTTTTTCGTTTGTGATTTTTGTGAGTACTACTACTTAACCGTACACGCATCTAGTATAAACATACCTGAGGACTTTCTGAGGAATTGGTACATGCAGGATCATATGTGCGTGAGTGTCACTATGCGTAACAACGCATTCATGTTGTCAAAGCTATGCTGCTTTTTTGTCATACTAGTGCTGCCCCATCGGTCTTCCACATCTTGAAGTGAAACTTGAAATTTCCTGAATTTTCATGTGACCTAAGAAAGTTTGTCTGCTCTCTGCGGAGAGACTTTTACAGATGAAACATCGGCACAAATTCCCATCTCGAAGTTGGAATACCGCAAAAAAATGAACTTCAGCCAACCCGCCAACGTGCAACCGGAGGTTTAAATCCTCACGATGAGTGCCCAGCATTATGGTCACATGACCACGCAGTTGCAACAACTCCACACACACAACTGGAACACTTTTACCGTAAACCTCTATTTCACAAACTTTATACGACTATAACCAGACTCTCTTTGAACGGGGAAATGAGGCGGATGAATAGTGATGGGGGGGGGGTAGGAATTTCCACCTCTCACCACCCTTACTGCCTAGGCTAATAATACAAGTTTTCTGGGGGGACAGGAGGTTATCCGGCTATGACTAAATTTACCTCGAGACATAAAAACGTATTCATGGAATACATACTTTACCGATTGATATAAAGAAAGCCTAGTACCAAAAAGAAAGTCTAATATATTTTCAGGCGCTTGTATATCATGCTCATTTCAGTCGACTTTCAGCCATGCATCCGAGTCATACTACATACACATGGATATTTCTCTTTCCGGTATCATATACTCTTTCCGAACTTTAGTAAAGACTTACTCTTATGTAGAACATGATAAACCTGTGTAAACAAAGTTCAGCAAATACCATGCATATCTTGTTATCCCCTTCCTAGTACCAAGTTTTAACATGTAACGGTGCTTTGCAGCCAGAAACGACGACCCAATCCTACTAGCATTCTCTTAACAGAAAGGCACAAAGAGAGAGATAAAACTTGTATCCATTTCCCGCATCCTCTTTTCCGGAAGAATCTCTTCGTCCTTCGATATTTTCTGTGAGAGAGACATAAGCTATTTCCTACAAAAGGCATATACACGTCTCGACCTCTTCTTCTTGTTCTCGCGCTCTCTTTAGGTAAAGGAAGGAACCTTTACTGTTTATCTTAACGACAGGTCTTCGGGGTCTTATCGGAAATGAATGTTCAGGAACAATACGAAGCACTGGCCTGTGAAGCTGTTAATGGCACGGGCCCGAAATAGCCTGAATACGAATGCAGTTACAGCACTGGCACGTGTGCATAACAGATTGTCCATTTCCTTTCCTTTGCTAAGTCTACATCTTCGTAATAGAATTCAATATACAGTCGAATTCAGTTGATGCGGAAAGTGAAAAGGTCTAGTAATATCGGCTCTTTTTTTCTCGTTAAATTCGTGAAGGAAGAAAAATGTGGATATCAATGGTAATGTAAACTTAGAGCAGCGGTTCTCAACTTTTTTTGACCGACGGAGCCCTTTCTGGTATGTAATTTTTATGGCGGAGCCCCGGACGCCTATTTTTTATTTATTCATCAAAGTTTCTGACTTATTATTCAAAAATATTAATAATTAATTTTTTTTTTAATTTAATTGTTATTTATTTATTTATTTTCAAATTTACTGGGTTTTTTATTTTTCTCGAGGGGCCACGGAGCCCCTGGAAGTTCACAGGGAGCCCTAAGGGCTCCGCGGAGCACCGGTTGAGAACCGCTGACTTAGACCATCATTAACCCAATCAGGAAGTTGTTGCCTTGTCTTTTCTGACGCTAACAAAGAATATACCACGTTTGTAAGTGCAATATTCATTGAGATATTTATAGATTACACATACTACCGACTGTCATACATATTTTCCTGTCGATATAACGGTCATTATCGACAGGACAAAGGGGTTCGTTATATCGAGGGTCGACTGTATTTTCGTCGGTGATTTTTCTGTGAGTACTATCACTTAGCACCTAGTATAAAAATACCTCTGGAGAATTTCTAAAGAATTGGAGAACAGGTGCATGCAAGAACATGTGTGCGTGTGTGTCATCATGTGAGTAGACAACGCATTCATGTTATCAGAGTTATACCGCTTTCCTCTCACATTCCTCGGAATATGGACTTGGTCACAGTTCGGTTAGGATGTTCGGATGATGTATATTTTTGTATACATCTAGACTATATACAATTATGTGTGTTTGCATATAGTATGCATCTCGATTGCATATACAAAATGCAAATCGCTTCCGAGAAGGAAATGTATTTCCTATAGCCTTCAATTATTACTAACATAATAACAAACTGGCTAAATCATCGTAGTCTCAAGTTTCGCAACAGATAAAAAACTATTTATTTTTCCTTGAACTAACTGCATTAATGTCGTCTTATCATGATTGTTCGAGCTCAAAGCACAGGGAGAACGTGTACATTCTTCTCGATGTAAAAACGGTACTATATTACGCCATGGCAAATCGAACGATACACGAGACATATCGAAATCCAAAAGAAACGTAAGATGTGTGTGTGTTGCCTTATGATTTATTATCCACAGCTCGCAGTTCACGCAAATGGAGCAAATTCTTGTTTTGTGTTTTGATCGATAATTTCTTTAAACTTCTCTAGTCACGCGCGAAACTATCCGCATTTGAATTGACCTGCGTGATATTATATGTATGATGCATCTGGTACTCTAACGGGAGTGATCCATCATCAAACACAAGTGCACATCTCCGAGACTTTTTTTTTTCTCTTTAATAATTATCGATCTGAACGACGTCCAATTTTGATAATGAAACGCGTTCTGGTATTATTCTAGAGAGAGAGAGAGAGAGAGAGCTACCTTAATGTTGATAAAGCTTTTTAGAGTAGAGTGTATTGTTGCTGTTCATCGTCATGATAGCTTTTGTTTGAGCTGCTCTGAATGAAAAGTTTTCGAAGGCGCCGTCTTCAATCTCTCGAAATTGATCAAAGTCACTAGTGAGGTGACTATCTTCGATTTTTTTATTCTCTTCTGAGTTTATTCTGAGTTATTTCGAGATATATATTTCCTTTTTTTCCCCTTCAGTAATATAGTCAGCCCCAATACTTCAGATAAAATTCTCTGGAAACAAATTTCCCACTTGACATAATAATAATAATAGAAAATTTTCCCACTGCCTATCTGAGTAGACCAATTTAATCGAATATGATAGTTTATTCTCACACAAAAACTGTAAATACATATTAACCACTATAAATATAGTATATTTTTTTAAATAAAACATTAAAAAATGTTAACATTACAAACTGAGATTTATGAAAAACTTAGATTTGAGGCTTCGTAGTGTAAATGTTTGGCCCATAGAGGCCATAGATCGCCAAATTGGCAACAAGCTTAGCGAAGTTTGGCAACAGCTTAGATGATTTGGTGACGTCATTACGCCAAGAGACTAGGCCAGATTATAGCCACTGGAGAACTGGAGATACCGCGAGACACCCAGGCTCTGTCGCAAGAAGCACCGTAAGCTCTTCGCCCCCGGGGGGGGGGCGTGCAGGCCATCTCCGGCAAAACCATTATTTATTGATACGTCAAAGATTATATACAGTGAAAGGAAATTAAAAATTATGTAAAAAAGATTACAGCCACTGGACGAATGAACCCCATCGTCGTCATAGTGGTCGTCGGCTGAAGTTGATTTTCTGTGGTTCTCAACTTTGAGGCTCGAATGAGAGCCGATCTCATCATCGAAAATTCTCGCCGCAGGAAACCAACAGGCCTACAACGATAAAATATTCACTCATGGTTAGAAAAGTTGATGGCAGCACTGCACATAACAAGCATTACACAGAAGAAAACTTTACGTTAGGTTCACAACACGGACATTCCCACACGCACCAATTCATTAGAAGTTCCGCAGAAGAATATGGACGGGGTGCGCGTGTGGTTTAGTTATAGCCACTGGATATAGTTCCTTATTCCAGACGCCTTAGGCCGGATGATCATAAGCCGGATAGTCGAGATTCTACCATAATACGGAATAACAACAAAAATTATTTCGTTATATCGGAGCTTTTTCGCTGATAATAATTATCCAGCAATTATTCCAGATTTCCAGACGTATTTTTTTCAAGAAGGAAGTATCTGGAAAGCAAAAAAACCCCAAATTTGCTTGATTTTTCCTATTAGTTTACGAACAACTCCCTGCATAAAATCAAAACAGAAATTGCAGACTGGATAAATCCCAGTGCTTCCATCCCATATAACCGCTTTGTATACTCGTATGCACGAATATAAACGTTGCCGATTACTATTTTCGGGGGGGAAACCCTTATTAAGTGAACAAAAGATTTACATTAGCGCTTAGTTACGAAAGAAAAAGGGGGATAAATGTTAAAAGAACTAAGTAAGTAAAATTATATCGCGTGTTCCTTAATGATACAACGGGGGGAAGTCCTTTCTGGTATATGTGAGGAATCACGCATGTGTTTGATCTGAATTTAGTTATAGTTTATTTATAAAATTTTACTCCAGGGGGGGAAAGAGGCCTGAGTCAATTTCCAGAACTAAATTGTGCTTCTCTCGGATGAAATACAGCATTTGAATAATGTTCTATTCGGGCTTAGTACGTATGTGTGTGTGTTATTCCTTGCGATATATTACGGTACCAAGTACAAGCCTGGTGCAAATGATAGAATTGCGTGCCTGCTGACTATCGTCCGGGCACTTTCCTATATAGAACCTTAGTGGCAGGACAATGGATTAAACTGATTTTTTTTCTCTTCTTTACATCCCGTAAGGAGTTCTGAACTGATTTTTTTTTGGTGGTTTTATGGTACCGTACTACTAGAATGACGTACTCTGAATTTCTCCATGTGACCGTATTATCTTGTCATGGCCACTTTTGGTAATTCCATTCTTTATACGTTATCTTCCTACTTGGTAAACAGCATTAGTAGGTTATTTTCAAGTATTTTTCTTCAAAACTTGGAACCATTATGGTTCTTTTTATATCCGTTGGAACTCACGGAAATATAAATTATGATGTTTTGACTCAATTTATGGCGGGAAAAAGACTTATGGACACCCTCCTCCTAACATTTCTATATCTGTCTTTGTATTATATATTATTTTTAACCTTTGCTTCTACTGTTTTTTAATGGATATTTTTCTTTACTGTCGACGACAGGGGTGTCCAACTTCAGTCTGCGAGCCAGATATTGGTAACTGTCACTCGCAAGCCCGAAACTAGTTAACATAGGGTGACCATAAGACATATTTTACGTGGCATTGCCGTAATTTTGGCTGTCCTGACTTTTTTTTAGTGAAATGTACCGTTTTTTTCGTATTTTTAGCGCAGATTACTTGAGTTCTTAATTACTACTGAAATCAAAAACTGACATTATTTTCACAACTTATAGATGTTATGATAATTATGATCAATCATAATAATTCGTTAGTCATACAACCCTTTCAGATCCTGTGTGGGTTGAGACAAATGTGTGGGTTTCTTTCCCTCACTGAAGATTTTTTTTCACCTCAGGGAAACAAGCCCTGAGTTAAATGATAGTGTAAGTTTTGAGTTAAAAATATCGTGAATATGAACGTTGGGGGATTTAGTAAGAGGGCAGCACTTAAATTTGATGTTTTAGGAGTAAGATGGCTTCCAGCAGAAAGTGTCTCCGGGAAAAGTGTGACTTATTACGTAAACTTTAGCAATGAAATTCTTTAAAAAAAATGTGCATGTCAAGATGAATATACTCTGCATAATTTCGAGTTAACAGAAGTGAACGAAAATAATTATTTCTTTTCAAAAACAAGTTGAAAATTTGAAGAAAAAATTAAAAAAAAAATTATCATTTATGTTTTTAATGCAATTTTTGAGTATCAAAAGCGCAAAAACGTAACGTTTGGAAAATTCAAAAATATTAATACTCATTTTCTGAAAGGAAAAAATACAGTAAAGCGCGATTAAACGGATGTCAATAGTCCCATCACACAATATCCGATTAAGCGGGGTATTCGATTATAAAGGGAAAAAATCCAATCTCGTTTATTACCATTAGTACGGTGTGTATATTGAAAACCGAAGAAAAGGATTAATATTAATTAAGCTTCTGGAATTAATCCAGTTGTGCATATTTGTCAATGGTGTTGCCATTTCTCTGACGCTTCATGCGAGAGCAGATTTTTAATGTAGGATACCGGTAATTTCATTAGGGGGTTTTCATGTTGATGTTTTGTTGCCTCTTTTGCGAATTTATCCACCATTTCATCCCCTTCATCAGTAGGCAGACCCTACTTCCTTCTCACGTAGGCAGACCCTACATCAGGTCTTTGAACATGTGAAATTTTGAACTGTGAAAATTATTCGATTTCTTGATTGTTCTACATCTGTGGTGAAAACCTGTGTCGGCAAAATATCTTTCACCGGGTGATACGTCCATGGTGGATGTTTATGCTCTACATCTGTAGGAAGATATGTTACATTGTTTATTTTAATCTCGCGCTTTAGCTTTAAATTTGCTTTCCCTTAAAAAAACCAGGGATTTCAAAGGAAGTGAAGAGAAGACATGTGGGGCAAGTAAGAAGAAGTTGGCATGTTGAAGTGGGAGAGATTAGAGAATGATCTAAATACACAAATATATATGCAAAATATGTACAGGGAATCCACTACGACTGGATACGAGGAAACAGAGCCTCCGTACACATTACTGGGCAGTTTTGGTTCCCTTTCTTTTTCCGGAGAATGTAATACACACACACACACATGAAAACACGCAAAGCCTCCAGTAAGACGGATATAATCAAACACATCCTCTCCGTTCACAGTCCTGGGCATTCACATTTGAATTACTCACATATATCACTAACAGCTAAATTTCCCTTTTCTATATAATGTGGAGAATGCACAAAAGCATTACTATGAATGCAATACATATTGGGAACAAATATCATTTGTTAATGCTCATTAGCTTTGCACATACATTATAAGACATCTCAGATTTTACATCAAAAATCATTTAGAAGCTTCCACAAATTTAAATAAATGTTTAAAAAATATATCAATACTTACGAATACAAAAAAAGGGCATGTATTGAAAATATATGATCAGCCCAAATTGGAATTTCGTACATAAAAACTATCGTAATTAAACCTAACGTTCAGTTAACAAATGCATAGCGAACAAATTCAATAGCTTTGAAATTTTGAATTGTTTCCGAAAATTTTGTTCGAAAATTCGATTGTGATTTTCCGAAACGGAGCGGATAATGATATTCAGATCTACAATGAGAGACAATGACTCGCTTTAATGAAGTCTTAGTTCGAGGAATTTCCATGGGAAAATACTCTAACAAACAAAGGGAAATGTGATCACTGCTAATGACGTACGAAAATGAGGAATGAAGAAGTAATTGTGAAATTTTAAAAAAAAGAAGATAATAATGTATATATACTTCGAATATGGCTCCTCATTAGGCAGATTATACTGAAGTAATTAGAAAGATCAAAAGCTTTGAGGCAAATGAATGACTTCATTCGTTGATATTCATCATCCAACTTGAATTACCCATCGAGTTTGTTTGATAGACCAGTATTCAATTTTCATACGGAATATACAGGGTGGGCGGAAAGTCCTGGCCACATTGTATAAATAAGAATAAAATCATCCAATTGACGTAAAAAAAAGGTATGGCTTGCACTAAAATACTTATCCTGGCCTAGATTTTTTTTCTTTTAATAAACAAAAATAGTTCAAATTTCACTCACAGATGACGCTTTATCACGAAAAACTCGACATGACATAGCGCATAAATTTCAACATAAAGTTTTTTACATTTGCGTTAAATATGAACACCCTTCGTAGATCGGGCTTCGAATAAACGGGTGAAAGTCAAATCATTTTGAAACATGGTAGTTTTATGTAACGCAAATATCGTCGTGAACATTAATTATTCACTGCATTTTATTGTGTTATGTGTAGGGTTTCCAATGATTTGAACTATTTCTTAAATTATTAAAATAAATTCTAGTTCATGAGAAGTATCTAGTACATCGGTTCCCATTCGGTGGTGCCTGGATCTCCGAGGAGCCACGACCGAATCAAGGAATTAGAAAGAATAATGATCAGTTGAAAAAGAATAATTTTTTATATTACTTCAAAAAAATTAAATTAAATTACTGCACAAAAGCCCCGTTGCAACGTTGCTAAAAGTAGTGGTAATATTATTGTGGTACTGAGAAAAATTGTACTTTTGTGGCGAGACAGCTCTCGGTAGATTTGTGATACATTGTGGTTTTATATTTTTGTTGCAGTTGCTATCTGATTTAGCAGTACTGAACCAGACGTGCATTTCGCCCATATTCCTCTGCGGAACTTCTAACGTACATGTTGGAATGTGCGTGTATAGGATGTGAATCTAATTTGAAGTATGTTTCTGTGTAATGCGTGTTATGTGTAGTACTGCCATCTGCCATCAAAGTGTAATGATTGAATAGTATACCGTTGTAGGCCTGTTGCTCTCTGCAGTGAGACTTCTCAACGTGGAGATCGGCTCACATCTGTACCTGGAAATTGGGAACCACAGAAAACTATTTGAATTTTTCTTATTTTAGAGATTTTGGATAAATATCCCTTTTATAAGTAAAAAATTATACCAAATAAACCACTAAACTTTTTTTGGGGATATACGATATAGAGGGCAATTATTTTATCAGATAGTTTATGGATTTGAGAGAGAATAGACTGAAAGTTTTCTTACGGGCATCTTTCTATGATTATTTGAACATCCTTATGAAAGAGTTGACTTTGACATTATTTTAATAGTAATGTGCTTAATGAAAAAAATAATAATTTATAGTATATATCAAATATGATTGAAATACTTCATGAAGTACATATAAGAAATAAGAAAAACATGGTTTTTCAGAACCGGCATTGGATTTTTTTTATCGATGTCACAGCAGAATATCTGCTGCCATCTACTGGTGAGGCAAGGAACTTCCAAACTATACGCATGCATATCACTGCTAAGGAGCTTCAACATTATACCGCTAACAAATTTTTTTACGTACATTTGTAATTTTATTTTTTTAAATAACTAATTTACATTGAATGGTGATAAGCAGAGTTTTGGTAAATTTGTATAGGTATAAGTTGCACAAACTAGTAGCATTTTCTGTTGGAAATGGTTCAAAATTATTTCCGATGTATATCCCATATATTTTCATATGCTATAAAATATTCTAAAATTGTAAACGAACTGCAATTATAGTTTTTTTTTTCTCTCAAGCAAAACCTTTTTTCTGCAGAGTACAATTAAATATTTGTTTATCCGCACATATCCTTGACACACGCAAATAGTCACAACTGAGCACCGTAAATATTTACTGTTCTCTGATATGTGTGTACACACAAAAAAATCACAATTATAATTTCTATCACTATATTTATAAGTAATGCAAGAGTGAGATTATTAACAATGAACGAAGTATTTACCCCTAATTGTAATAAGTGCTTCAGATCAAAGAGGATTAGTAGAACAAAACCGTGAATTCCCATCGCTTATTATTCGCACATTACAATAAATAAGTAAATAAATAAATATATATATATATATATACATAATGCTACAGAGAAGTTCTATTATAGGTGAAAAAATGTTTGATTGCGTAACATGCAGATCCCTTCCAAGCTTATTATGTTTGTTTTATTTTACCTATATAGTTTCACAGAACCAATAGGCAAGTGCTTAATTTGTTATTTTCAATATGGTTGATTACGCGAACTGTTGTGTTTTTTCGGCTGCATTTAATCTCGTTAACAGCTCCTACATGCACGGTATACTCTGAACATTTGTTATCATTATTATTATACATATTATGTAATTACTAGCTTTGTAGATATAAAGAATGTACCCGTAAAACTCATTAATTTCGTCTACCAATTTTCTTGTTCTGAAGAATAAGAAATATTCACACGTATGATTGAATACTTAACAGAATTTTTTTTCCGAATTAATATAATGATATATATTCAAAATCATAGGAAAAGCATAAAATAATATCAGGTCATTTGTAAAATCGTAACAGAAAGTATATCAGTATATTTCGACACGTATCTTCACTGAAATATTTTAACAAAATTTGCAATTTCTAATCAATGCTATCTTATAATTCATGCGGAAAGCTTATCAATTATGATCATAATTGATAAGGTTGATGTGGAGTCATAATTATAAGATGATCAATCTTATAATTATGATCATAATAATCAATTAAAGTCTAGTAATAACGCCATAATACCAGTAATGCACATAAATTTCTTTATTTTCGAATGATTTTATAGACGTTTCTATTATATTAATAATTCTAACACTAAAAGTTAATAATGATTATAATATCCCCCCCCCCCCACCCCGTCAGAGAAACGAATGTGCAAATTTTCCCTTTTTAGGTTTACAAGAGCTGGTTGGATCACTTATTTTGCAATCTTAAGTAATTAAGTTTACTAATTTTGAGCGTGCCATTAAATGTTGCCAGGAATTCGAATATGTATCTCCTATTCAAACATGCTACAAAATGTTTTAGGAAAATAACATTCATAGAGTAACATCGAGTAGAGTAAACATTCAAAGGGCATTTCCCAAATACTGCAAATTTGTACATTACTGTTTCTAGGATAAGAGGGGCGGTATAATAATACTTTCGGTAAGAAATGTTTCCTGTGTCAAAACTACAAAAATATTATTTATTCTGTGGAATATTTGTTTTAACAAAATATCATATTGTTTAACCAGTTACGCAAAACATTTCGGGACTAAGCTAGTGTGTGAGCCCACAAAAATAGTAATTGACACATGTTTGTCAGTACAAATAATCATTACACTACACTTACGGTATACTATTCAATCGTTACACTTTATGCAAAGTTAGAAAAATTGATGGCAGGTGGCAGCACTACACATAACAATCATTACATGGAAACAAACTTCACGTTAGGTTCGCAATACGTACAATGACATTCCAACATGTACCATTTCGTTAGAAGTTCCGCAGAGGAATATGGACGAGGTGCGTGTGTGGTTCAGTAGTACAAATTAGTAACGAGAGAAAAAAAAAAGAGATAAATATATACACATACTGAACAGAATTCGAAAAACTCTTGGGAAAGCAAACTGAAGGGAGCAAGAAGGTTTTAGAAGAGGTTTTTGTACAATTGATCATATTCACACTCTTACACAAGTAACTGAAAAATATCGAGAACACCAGATTCCTCATGTTTTCTTTTCACTGATTTTGAGAAAGAATTTAATACCATTGAACATAATGCTGTTTTGAAATCTCTATGCGAGCAAATCATCCAGTCTGCATGCATCAAAATTATTCAAGATATAAATAAGGGTGATAGAACCGAAATTACGCTCTTTGATAAACCAATCACAATTCATATAAAAAGAGGTGTTCGACAAGGAGATGTCATCTCTCCCAATTTGTTTATTACTGCTCTTGAACGCATGTTGCACAAAACTAAACTACGAGGTGGCATAAACATTGATGGTGAACATCTACAGATGCTTCTTGTTGCTAATATCTCAAAATCCTCACGAACTTGAAATAATGCTGCTGCGAATTAATCATAAAAGTCAACAAATGGGACTGGAAATACATCCTGATGAAACCAAATGGATGGAAAACGAATTTTATAACAATTATACTAGGCAATTGTTCACCTCTAGAAAGAGTGTAATCGTACATACATCTTGGTCAAAGTATTCAAATGAATAATGTTATTAGACTTGAAGTTGGCCGAAGGAAAAAGAGCAGCATGGATTGCATTTAATAAAATTAAAAGCACTCCGATAGATTCAAAAATTGAAATAAAGAAAAGATCAAGTTTTTTCAATGGCCATATTTCCCCTCCAATGACTTATGGAGCTGAAACGTGGAATCCAACAAAAAATGAAGATGAAAGCAATTCAACATGATATAAAGCGTCGGATGTGCAATGTCAGCAAACTTGATCGCATTAGAAATAAGGATATCCGTGCAAATATATGCAAGAAGAGATAGGTAGGCCACATAACAAGATTCAAAGACATCCAGAGATTATCCCTAGGTGGGTGGGAGTCACCAGCTGGTATCCTAAACTCGGTCAACGAAAACAAGGTAGACCTGCAACAAGATGGGAAAATCGAATTGCCAGAGTAATGTGGAGGACCTGGAACAGAAACGCTCAAGGCAGACAGTGTAGGAATCTTTGCGACCTGCATCAGTGGCGAGAAGCCAAGGATGAATGCACGGGCCCATTTGGTGATGTAGTGAATACATTAAAAAGACATGAATAGTAACAGGGATGAAGTTCATAGACGTCAAAAAAATCGTCATTTGCAAAGCGCCGAATGCAAGATGAAAAAATATTAAATTATAATGTAAATGGAAACTTTCTTGAGTTTATGTAAAAAAAAAGGTACATGATGTTTGTTTAGTTGGTATGTGAATAATGTATTCATAACTACCATAACAACGTACGAAAAAATATCAAAATTTCGTATATATGAAGTCAATAAATTTCGCATACATGTATAGTCATGAAACTGAATCGAACGTAAATGATAAATTTTATATCGAATGTAGCGGATAAATTTTATATCGAATTGAACTGTATATGCAAAGCAATTTTAACATATTTTTTTCATTCAAGTTTTCCTCCAAAATCCCCGAGAAATTGAAAAACAAATTCATCGGAATGAATGAAATTGTAATTTTAAAAAGAAAAATATAGAATCCCTCTATTTGTTTGATCTCATCAGAAACAAAACTCAATATTTTGCGAGGATATATTTTCTAAAAATACCAAATCAAATTATAATTTTTCATTAGAAAATCCTCGGGAATTCCATTCAAAATATGTTCCCTAATGAGACTACCTATAATCTTGTTTCAACTCAGGTATCTAATTTCAGACAGAGTTCAAAGAAAATGAAAAATACACATATACTAATTCCGTCTTTGTGTTCCCTTCTGGTTTATATTTCCTCACATCGAAGAAACGATTCAGCGCAAAAGAAACAACAGTAAAAAAATCCATAAGGAGGTACAGTAAAAAAGTATAGAGCGAGAAATATACAGAACACGCGCATATATATGACTCGACTGCTTAGCTCGTAAAAGAAAAAAAGCTGTCAGCGGCGAAGAAAATAAGAAAGAAAGAAAGATGTCATTCCTCTTCTTCTTTGGATTTCCCTGCAAATATCTCTTGGGGAATAACATCTGAAGACTGTACAAAAGGGAATAGAAAACTTCTTTTCCGCTCCTTGTACTTTGAATACGAGAGCGGGAAAACTATCTAGACAATCGCTCCGAACATCTAGGCTGCAAGGGGAATAAATACTCTTTCTTTACATACTTTTATACTTTTCTCTATATACTTTTATATAGAGAGCAAAGTCAGTGGTATCGCATACAATAATAATTCAAAAGAGTGTAGCTTCTTTTCCGTCACAAAACGGGATTTATTTTTGTTTAACAATTTTCTACTGTTATTAAAATACACTGACATAACTTGAAAATTCGGGAATTTGCCATTTTCACTTCAAAATATGGAAAGTAGATGACTGAATGAATGTTCGCCAGGATTCTGCCACCGGACTTACCCCGTTGGCGAGATTTCTTCCAGCCCAGCTTCGTGTTTATCAGCCCAGCTCGTCGAGATATCCGTTAAAAACGTTTTCCCAATTACAGCATTTCTTTTCATGGTTTTCTTCTTCTTCTTATTATTATTCATTTGTTTTATTTTATTAGTATTTTGAGAAGCGTTGTGGGTTGGATGTATTTTATTTGTATGTATTTTATATATTTTTCCTTCCATTTTACGTGCAGTGCATGTCCACAACACGTACTCGTATTGCCATTTAACGCTCACGGAATGAAAGTGTTAAGCGAGATGGCACGCGGATGGCCCCCCTAATTGTATATATCCCCCCCCCACACAATATTTATATTTTCATCTGATCCACCAGGGCCAGTGAAGTCAACTCAATGAAACCGTTGTTGGCTTCCAGTCCAGGAATTAAAAACCACCAACCAATCTCATTTGCTCACCTACAATGGTTTAAGCAAGACGACTCGCTCCGGTGGGCATTTTACATTATATAATGAGAATTCTCCTATGTACGTATTTTATGTGTGTAAGATAACAGATGACATGGGGCTCCTCTAAGTAATTTTAATAAAATAGTACATTCTCCCAATCCATCTGTTAGATGAGATGTTGGGTGGGTTTTTGCTGTGATAACAGATGAGATTGGGTTGAGAGTTGTTGAAGAATGTTCCAGGGTTTCATTAAAAAAATAAGTTCACTAGTTTATAAGAAGTAATTAGAGGGGCCCCCATGTCGTTATCATGCACTCGTCATACACATACAATACATAGGAATCCTCATTCTATATTATAAAATGCGCACTGATGCGAGTCACCTCGCTTAACCCATTGTAGATGAGCAAATGAGATTGGTTGGCGTTGTTAATTTCTGGGCTAGAAGACAGCAACTGTTTCAGGGTGTTGAGTTCACTCGCTCTCGTGGATCAGATGGCGATATATAAAGTATAAATTTTGCGTGGGGAGAAATAAAATAGAATTAGGGGCCACCCGTGCCATCCAATTAGGAACCACCCGAAAGCAGATGGATGCATCACTTACATGAAACGCATTATTCCGACGACATAAATACGTAAGGACCACGCATACGCACACAACGCGTTCCTACATGTACCGATTCATTAGAGATCCCGCAGAGGAATGTGTGCAAGGTGCATGTTTAATCAAGTAATAGTAGTATTCATAAAGGGATTCTAAAAGAGATTTCATTGACGCAGTACGAAAAAGTAACAGATTAATTACTATGATCCGAAAGTTACTAAGTGCAAGGAATATCCGAAGCAGGGATATTCAAACCGGGAAGAGTTTTTTTTTAAATAATCGATGGTTTTTATGTTTGGACTCAACTTACAAGGAATGGGACTCAAGGTGTCATCCTCAAAATATTATGGGGAAAAAAATCTATGTACATTCGTCTCAACCAAAAACATACAAAAACAAAAACTTGATAGCGGAATACAGTAATTAAAGCCTCAAAAAGTAATTGAAAATGATAATAGTCGGTCGCTCATCACCTCTCGTGCTCTCTTCTTGGTGATATATCATACATATAAAACTTTCTCACTTTATTTTCCTTTCCTTTCTCCTGATTCTTTGTTCTATATAGAAACCAAGTATTTCTTTTTTCCTCTTCCTTTGCCTTCTTTACCTGATCATGTGTTGTTTGAATTACGTCAGAGTCTTGCGTGGCAGGCTTTTTAAATTCATTCTTGGCCTCTATTGGCGTTCAAAATATCAGTATTATTATTTTTTTTTTGTGATCCATAATAATTTGGCAGGGTTTTTTATATATTTTTGTGTGCATTTAAATGAATATAAGTAACATTTAATAAGTGCCATTTTTTCCAAAACGTTTTGTAGTCGTCACCTTGGGACCCTATCTTTGTTGGTACGGAAACAGATCATATCGAAGTACTTTAACCATTTATTAAAATTGTTAAAATTGTTAAACCATTATTAAAATTATTAAAATTGTTAAACCATTATTAAAATTATTAAAATTGTTAAACCATTATTAAAATTATTAAAATTGTGAAACCATTATTAAAATTATTAAAATTGTTAAACCATTATTAAAATTGTTCACTGCCACATTATGAAAATATGTAATAATTACCGTGTAAAATATTTTGGGTAGGTTATTTTAGTTCTAATTCTTTGGTCAGATGGCAGAATATAGCAAGTCACTTTCCCAAAAAATACGAGATGTTTGCATTCTGCAGTCTCGTTCGTCAAAACTTTAGAAGGTGACAAAATTTCGTCCATAACTTTCGGTTTATGAGGAACCAACGGAGGCAAATTGCAATAAGTCGAAAAGCCACAGCATCACATTTTTGCAAAATATTTTTTACAAATTTACCCTCGTGAAATTTTAAAAAAAGTCATTTGTTATACACTGCTGGCCACCCAAATTGCAACACCAAGAAAGACAAGAGATATCGCAACAATATTTATTTTGTAGATAACATGTTGACCAAGCATCAAATGATTAAATTTATAGACTTCTGTGAAGTGTGGTTCCTGCCAAAATCAGTAGCCAGAGTAGCCGTCATTGTTGGAGATCACCGCTGCCACACGCCTCGGCATTGATTCAAAGAGACTTTGGATGTGTTCTTGGGGTACAGCAGACCAAGCAGCTTCCACGCGTTGCCAAAGTTGATCTGGTGTGGCAGCTGGGGATGTAATCTGGGTCAATCGTTGAGCAACCATGGACCACATGTTTTCTATCGGCGAAAGATCCGGAGAGCGAGCTGGCCAGGGAAGCAATTCAATCTGGCGATTGTCGAAGAACCGTTGGACAATGCGTGCCACGTGTGGTCGCGCATTATCCTGTTGAAATATGGCTGTGGGCAAGCCCTGAAGGTAAGGAAGGTCAACTGGCTCCAACACCTCGGAGATGTAGCGCTGGCTTTCTAAAGTACCGGCAATGCGTACTAGAGGAGTGCGAGAGTGATATCCAATTCCGCCCCATACCATAATACCCGGTGCAGGACCAGTGTGGCGGTGCATAACGCAGCTGTTCAGCATCCTCTCTCCACGGTGTCTCCAGACTCGAATCCGACCATCGTGGTGTTGCAGACAGAAGCGTGACTCGTCAGTAAAGACAATTTCATTCCATTGTGCCGTCCACATCCTTCTTTCATCGCACCATTGGCGGCGGAGACGTCTGTGGTTCTGCGTCAAGGGTAGACGAAGCAATGGACGTCTTGCGGACAGACCACTCTGCTGTAAACGGCGTCGAATGGTTCGCGCAGACACTGGATGATGTGGTACAGACTGAATGCGCTGTGCTATGGTTCGTGATGTGGCTGAGCGATCCGTCACTGCCATACGCACAATACGCCTGTCATCACGTGAAGTGGTGCACTGAGGTGGATGCGATCGAACACGTCGGTCCGTCGTACCCTCCTGCATCCAACGATCACATATCCGCATTACAGTTGTTTGGTTTCGTCCAACACGACTACTGATTTCCCTGAAAGATAATCCACAATCTCGGTAGGCCACTATCCTTCCTCTGTCGAACTCGGATACTTGATCAAAAGATGATCGTTTTTTTGAAAAAACCACAAGAAAAACACATATGCCGTACTTCAAATCGTCGAAATCTCCAAGCCTTAAATAGCGCTTTGAAGTGGCGCGCGTGATGTGCGTCTGCGCTGAAATTCTAATCATTTGCATATCTCACCTCCGCTAATGCATGTTGTAAATTTCATATTATTTGCATGCTTCCTTCAGGGTGTTGCATTTATGGTGGCCAGCAGTGTATTTTGCCAAAAATTACTTATTACACAACGAGTCAATTTATTAATTAGCCCGTTACGTGAAAGTTTTGTCAGCACTATACAGTTACAACAAAATAACAAACACCAATTCAAACTCAGTTTGCTTTGTTTATCTCAAAATCCGGTAACCTAAAATGACGATTTTGTCGCCAAAATATGTGTGCTGAAAATCGAAAACAGTGAATTATTAATTACGTTATCTCTTGACGAGCATTGATTACTTTTTTTTCATTTTACTGAACCAGTGATTCCCAACGTGGGCGTTAACGCCCCCCTGAGGCGCGATGGAATGCTCTGGAGGGGCGGTTGAGGCTACAGTTATAACATAGGATCCCATGGGGTAGATTGCGTTGGAGGGCGATGGGACAAGGTTGGGAAACTAAAAATGAACTAAACGATTCAAATGCATTTTACGGATACACGTTTTATGTAAGATGGACCGTGTTAAGATTTCTTATTTTTTCGCTTGATAAATTCTTAAATAACCCCTAGAAGAATAAATTACTTATTTAAAGGCCTGCAGATTATTTGGATGCGTTTCCTAACTAAAAACACTATATGTGTTGTGATCGATGGTTCAGCAGTTAAAGGGTATGTAAGTTTTTTTTACTTTGCACCAATAATCAAATAATGATCATTATTCAAAAAATGTGATTATCTCTAGCAAGCTTATCGTATTTTGCATCGAAAAACTGCCAGGACATATGGTTCTGTATAAATATTAACGATAATTGAACATTTGTGGAGGTTTATTTTAAAAAAAAAGGCACATAGAGTGATAAGTTTTGCATGTAGGTACACATATAACATTTTTTACTCATTAGGCAAATACTTATCACACATAGACTGGCAGCACGCGATTCTAACATCTGTATTTCGTGTCATGGAAGTAAACAATGTTAGCACTTTTCCGAGAAAAATTGTTTATTGGTAAGAAGATATAATTTTTTAAGGGGAAATAAACATCTTTCAGGAAAACAACTTCTATTTATAGTGTGTTAAGTTATTTTGGAGTTTATTAGCTATGTACGTGCCTGGAAAAATGTCGCAAGTAGATGCTTTATACGTATATATAATTATATATCACGGTGATTGTTCTGTTTTTCCAGCTCTTTTTTGACGTAATTGTTCAAAGGAAATGTGAAGGAATCGTAACTTTTTCTTTCGAGAAGTTAACATGCAATTATGATTTGTGTGTTCTCTCTCAAGCATTAACTACTAATCACGGCTGAAATTGGAGATCATAATCAAACCTTTAAATTGTATTGATTCGATTCGAAATGAGCAGTAAATAGATCCATGTGATATGATTTCCCAATTATTTTTACTATCGCATGTGTTGCGCTAAATGTGATAAATACGGTGATTATGCACAAACGCTGCACAACGTTACGCACAAACGTTAAAAGTTTGACAAATTTCACAGTAGTTAAAATTATTTTCGCCGATTATGCATATTACTCAATCGTCGTTGGTGAACGTGTTAAATCGTGGTAAGTTCATCATTTTTGCTGATTATTATGCATAATCGACATTTTTCGTATGAGTAAATATTATAAATCGTTACCTTTGCAGTGATATAACTATTTATTTAGATAACCGAACTTTTGTGAGTCAGAGTCTAAATCGTATAAATTTATAACTCTGATTTAAATAATTTTTTCGAACATCCTAGAAATAAATGCTATAATTACTCCTATTTGACTAATTCTGCAGTCGGACCTCGGTATAACGAACTTCTATTCAATAAATATTACCTTCATAGCAAGATATAACAAACTCGACAAAATTTATTATAGTGCCCGATATTTACACCAGGGTATTATGCATTACCTCTTCACACCTCAGCCAAAACTGACCTTGTCGAAAATTTTGGAAATTATTATCAAAAAGCAATCGTTGGAGTGAATAGACGAAAATAATGCATCGTCGGAAACTCTGCATGGGTTCAGAAACGGGAAATTCACGTGAAACAAACCTCCTTTGCTTCTGTGATCACGTGACTAAGGCTTCGGGTAAGGGCAAAAATATCGATGCCGTTTATTTTAATCGGGTCCAACGTGGTAAATGTTGTATTATAAAACGCGATGTATTAATAACTCATTAATAATGAGTTATTAATACACCGCCAACCAACTGCTTCGACAAGGGGACACTGGTAAGGGACAATTCTATGTTGCGGTGTCGCAGGGAGTTTTTCTCTAATAGGGTTGGGAATAAATGGAATAGATTTTCTCTGGGGTCGTGAATTCTAACATAAGATTTTCATTATTTATCAAATTTACCAACGACGATTGTGTATTATACTTATTCGCCAGTAAAAAGTGATAACTTTATCAAACTTACCGAGAAGATTGGTATGTAGGCCCATGCGCAACAACCGGTCATTATGTATAATAACCGATTTGTCGCATTTACATATATACATGTATGCATGTATGTGTATGTAGTAATTTACACAAATCATTCATTTATTACCATCTGCTTTCTTAAAGTATTTGCGCTAAATTTCGTTTCCCCATAAGACTACGAGTATAATTTATTCTACCAAAGACTGATGCGTTATCCAATTGGATGCACTCATTAAATCATTTATCGAAACTATTCCCATGAGCTCGAGAGGAAATGAATTCTTCCGTCTGTTCATCCAATGTGGATGAGACGTCTGTATTTGCCTACATATACTCCCTGTGTAAATACCAGTGGGAAGATAAACAAGACGGTTTTCTCGTCGAAGAGCTGAAGCGAAATGGGAGAAATCTGCATTTACCTGCAACGACAGAGTAGAATCTAGACACTATCAATGTGAAATGACCGTGCAAATCTTTTCCTTTTTCATGTTAAATATCACGATTGGTTTGCTGATGTATGCAGGGGTTATGTTCAAGGGAGTATTTTCATCAATATCAATCATTATTTCGATGTAAAAATCCATGTCAATACAATAAAAAAGTGTTGAATTCTGAGTGTCTGGATCTCCTTTCTTAGTTTGACATTTGCCACATTAGACGAATGGAATCTTTGATCTTCCCGATGCTTAAAACTTGTAAATGGTTGACTGAAGAGTTAATGTTGTCTGAATTTTAATGTGGTGTTAGAGTGTTTGTTTGTTTCTCATATGTCTTAAATCAACTATGTCAACGGATCTACCAGAGGAATTTCGGGATGTTTAACTTAAACGGAAATATTTTGAACGCTCCTATTTGCAGTATCTAAGAGTTGTTTTTGTAGTTTGAGAGTAGGCTTTGTTCACACAAATTCAATGATACTTCATTATTGTGAATAAGAAGGGTATTGTGATAAGAAGGGTGAATTTCAGGTTTGAGATACTGATTAATGTATTCGTAGAGAACAGACAAGAGCGAACCAAGCCATCATCTCCTAGAGATAGAAGGCCTCTGCACTGTTTGCCATAAACGTCATTCAGACCACAGCATCCTATTTCGTTTCTTCTTATTTTGGCGTAGAATCTTCCTGATTGGCTCATAAATACTGCGTAGTGATTGGATGTGGGGCATAGAAATCGCCAATTCTGAGCTCGATCATTTATATTCCTCACAACGATGGTACTGGCAAGAGCAGGGATTTTTTTTTTCCCTGAAAATTCTCAGGGAAAATGGACTGCTTACTGACGTCACAAGCTGAGTGCGGAGGCCTTCTATCTCTAGGAGGTTCTGACCGAGCCCCACACCTCCTAGAGATAGAAGGCCTCCGCAAACTGCTTGTGGTGTCAGTAAGTAGCCCATTTTCTCCCACTGAGAGAAAAAATTCCCTGCTCGTGCCAGTATCGTCGTTGTGCTGAAAAAAAAAGATCGGGTTCAGAATTGGCGATTGCTATGCCCAAATAAGAAGAAACGAAATAGTGTGCTGTGTTTCAAAATATGGCAAACTTGCTAGGTAGTCTGAATGACGTTTATGGCAACTCGTGAGGAGACCTTCTATCTCTAGGATGTGCTGACAGAATCGACCAGGCAATGTCACTTACGCTATATTAGCTCATTGCCCCAGAGGGCGTGGTAGTGCCGAAGAAAATTCTGAGTTACAAGGAGAAAAAAATAATAATAAAGTCTCCCCATTCTGGGATCTAAACACCAATATTCATGCACGTGTATTCATATACAATTACAGAAAAAAATGTTAAAAAAGTCGTATATCGAAGAAAATCATATTATACATCGAGTTTGGGCCCCTATTTTAGGGTACCTAGAAGACCCGCAGACAATATGCATTCAAATACGAGGTTCAAAGTCTCACATACGTGTTTTAATTTTTCCACAAAAGTGCGAGACTACTATAGTTTCGTTATGTTGTTCATAACAAATAAGTAAAAGGAAAAAAAAATAAACCGGGGACGCCTGTGGTGTGAGACCTAAAGGAACCCGAGTCATGTACATGCAGGTGCAATTTCAAAAAGCATGCACAAGGGAAGGCAAATACTAAAATGACCAGGTTATACAATGGGCCCGGTGGGGTCCCCCCCCCCTATTTTAAGGTGCCTAGAGGACCCTTTGGCGATATGCAATCAAATGCTAGATTTTTTAAGAAGCATATACAAGTATACATACATGAACAAAAGTGGGAGACCATACATATTGGGTAGCCCTGATGTGCAACCTAAACGACCCAGATTTATTGTTTTTCATTCCGATACAATTTCAAAAACCATGTGCGAGGTCAGGCATAACGAAAATAATGAGGTTATGCAAGGAGTTCAAGGACCCCTTTGGCAGTAATATATTCGTACTCTAATCCTGGACTAATTTGCGCCAATGCTGAAAAAAAGGGTTCAATGTCACCTGTTGGCTATTGTGATGAATGTTTCCAAACTGCTTCGATTCTGTACGACAGAACATGTTATCAGTCAACTTGTGTATTTGACATATTGATGCAACCACAATTTTGGATAGCGTTTGTTTAATATGACTGTGATGCTCATTTTCAACTGGAACTTTTGTCAGTAAAAAGTTGAATTTTCAGTCACAAAAATGAGCCACTTTAGTGGTCGAGTGATCATAGTGATGGACTCGCATCGCGGAGGCCAGCAAGGTTCTAAACCCGAAGGTGCAGCGCAGGGGTTACGTCAGACTGAAGTTGTTTTTTCGTGGTATCCAACTTCGAGCATAGGCCCAGGTCTTCTTCTACCACCTCCTTATATGTCTTCATTGAGGCAGAGCGGCATGCGATGATCTGGTTAGGAAGAACCATAAAATGGTGAATGCATCAGTAACTCAAAAGCATGTGTTGACCGATAACGTCTCCTGTCGGCCAGAATCGAAACTTTTTTGAATTAGCGCTGTAACTCAGGTCGATAAGATACGCGTGTAAAGTACGAAAGGATGTTTAGAGGTATCGTGGGTTCGATTCCGGCTGCGTCCTTGTCAGAAGCTTTCCTGGGCTACAACAGAAACGGCGACATGACCACGGAAAAATATTGCTACCGCAGTGAGTAGCTACCGCATCGAGAGATTATACTAACAACCTCTCGGTGAGTATAAAAAAAGGCAATATTTCAAACAGCAAGTTGTAGGTCCCGGTAAAATTAGCCCCCGCATGCAGAAAATGAACATGGTGTTACAAAAATGATCAAATTGTTTTGTATAATTCATCCACGAGGTAACGTTGAATACTTCTTCCGCATTGGTGTAACATCACCCTATAGCCGCAAAGCAGCTCTGGATTACGGCATTGTAGAAAGCGTTTACCCTCACTTTTATGCTGTTTCCCACCGCCCCAACTTTCCATCGATTGTTTAATTTAAATATCTCCAGGAATATTTTTTGTTTGTTATTGCTGTTGGCATCAGAAGTGACAGTACAACAACATTATAATTGGGTATAGAGGGGAGAGTGTCCGTATAAGAAGTTAATTTTTTTTTATTTTATAACTATACAACTCATATGTGCAATTCATAATATGAATTGCGCATATCTAAGTTCTACATATAACTACATATAACATCTACTTGCATAGGATCAACGGTTTGTGAGTAAAATGCGGGAATAGAAATTAAGTAATCACCCTGTATAAATAGTTCTCGATTATACTAATGAATATAGTAAATAATGGTAAATAGCATATAAACATAGAAAAATATGATAAGCTTTATAATTTAATCGTGGGACACACATATATCGCCGATGACCGTCATTACTCGTATTTTCATGTGATTGTCTCACGCAATGTTACTGCAGTAATGTAAATAATATTGACCACTCACAACTCCTCAAAAAGTCTTCTATTAGTTTTGCGATCTTATCATAAGAAGCGAGGGAGGGTAGTGTTAGAGAACAGAGGGAGGGGGAGAGAGAGAGAGTGAGAGAGTATTTGTGTGCTGTCACCCCCCAACTTTTCTTCATTTTTAGAATTAAAATATCTCAGTGAATATTGCACTTAGAAATGGGGATTATTTGTTGGCATCACGGGGAGAGACAATCCAACAACATTTTGATTGCGTTTCAACGACGTTTTGATTGGCTTTTTATACAGATAGTACAGGGTGTCCGTATAGAAAGTCGACATTTTTATTTCAGTAACTATACAACCCCTTGCAACATGAATGACGTATATGAGTTTTGCACGTTATTTGGATATATTTTCTCATGGGAAGTATGTCTCTAGGACCAACGGTTCGACAGTAATTTGCCGAGTATGCTGTTAGCTAAGCACCCTGTATAAATAAATATGTAAAAACAAATATTTGTAGAAAAGTAATATTTCATTGATCAAATTTTGCCCAAGATTCTAAGGCCGGGATTGCACTATAAAAGTCCTTTTATAAAACTTGAAAAATGCTGCCAATAAGATTATCGGTTGGATTTTCTAAAATGTAACCAATAATCTTATTGGTGGCATTTTTCAAGTTTTGTAGAAGTGCTTTTATGGTGTAATTCCGGCCTAAGAGGAAAATAGACATTTGCGTCTACAGTAACACGGCCAGCAACCCCACCCCCACCCTCCATTCCTCGAGATTTCATAAATGATGAATGGATTTTCCCGTACGGGGATAGTACTTTTCTGGGCAATATACGATGATATTTTTCTCCCCTCAAAATAGCTAAATTTATGTATGCGAATTACACACAGGAAATTAGGATACTACGATGGTGCCGTACGGGAGCAAAATTATTTCACGCTATACTTCAGGGATCAAAAGATACAAATAGAAACCACGGTGAGCTGAGTACAAATCTCGTTAGGACAGTTCTCACAAAAGCCGTTTATTGGAAAGGTTTTTTTACTTTTGAGATACCCGACAAACTGCATTGTCCCGTATTCAAATTACTTCAACCTGTATTTCAGGAAATAAGCCATTTAGAGATAAAAGCCCATGGTATCTACAGATAGATCCCGTTTAGATAAATCCAACGGCACCTCCCTGATTTAAATTTCATTCATGAGTACGTTTATATAGGAAGAGAACCGGCTGTACCTCTCCGTAACGAAAATCTCCCATACTATATCTGAGAAAGAATTTAAAATCAAACAGAAGCAACAGATATAGATAATTCTCGTTTATACAAATCCCAAGATACATTATTTATCCGAATATGCCTATAGGTTTCGATACCAGACTGGCCATACAACATCGTGATGATGTATAAAAGGTGTATTCCCTTGTAAATACATGTATCGGTTTATTGATAGTGGCAACAATGTTGTAGTTTATACCTCAAGTTGTGAAATACCTACCCTCTCTTAGAATAAATGAACTCAACTCCCCACCCCAATCTCAATGCTTGTGCTCAATGATTAACAAGAGCAAAGCAATCGTGAACGAGCGGTCGCAGAATACAGTCGCAATGTTTTAGAAGTAAGAGCAGAAGAGCCGGTTAAAAATTGAATGTGCTAGAGGTCGGAACCACAACCGTGACACCAAGAACTGTGAAAGTATTGCAGTATATCTGCATTACTTCACCTAACAGTAGCAAAATGCGTAAGACCCTTCACAGAAGGACGCGGAAATGTGTCAGGCAGGGCCGGTCTTAGAAATTTCGCCATCTCACACGAATAACTTTTCGTCACCCTTTGGATGACTCTTTCAAAAGAGTTTTCTTTCCTCGTGATCATTAGCCTAATACAAAGGTTCCCAAAATATTGGTTAAACCCCCCCCCCCCCGGGAAGGGTTACACTGATAATTTAGGGCAGTAGTTCTCAAACTTTTTCCCACCCGTGGCTTCCTTGTAAAACGTATCCTTCTTGATAAAGATTGGCGACGTCAATAGGAGCCGCAGTGCACACTTTGATACACGCAAACACGGGTGAAAAGATCCTTTATAAAGAAGAGTAGGAACATAATTTTTTTTCCTGAACGTAAAGAACCAGCGGCACCCAAGATCCCATCACTTATGCAATTTCGAATCTTCTCGGAAAATGGATGCAACAGGAAAACATCATGGTCCGACTTTCCGGCCTATCTATAGAGATCGGTGGCATTGTTTGGAACGCAGGAAAGAAGGTATATTGAGATGAATCGAGCATTGAATAGCAGAGTTAAAAAACATTTAAAAAGTATTCTATTTACTTGCGCATTATGTATAACCCATTGACACTTTCCTCTCAAAATGTGTCGATGTGTAAAAATCTGCGCGAGAGAGAATACACCGTCATAAAAAATGCCGCCCCTGTAAACATGTCACCCTAGGCGGCTGCCTCGTCACCTCACGTCTGGCGCCGGTCCCGGTGTCAGGCATGTCTCGGTCCTGTCATCCACCCACCAGCAAGTGAGAAAAAAGTGCAGTCCGTGTCTGCGTTAATGGAGAAGAATCGGAACTTCACTATTCGTGAATAAGCCCACGATATAAAACTGGCGCCTGCAACTGTGCTTCACATCCCGAAGAACCGCTTGAGAATGCGAAAATTGGCACAAGATGGTTTCTACATGATTTAACGGAAATACAGAAATGACTGGATATGACACTGCTTATATTCAGTCGCAGCATTATGAGCACAGAGGAGAGTCCTTCTCATACCACCCAGTACTCTCCGGATTTAAGTCCCATCACAACTTGGACCTAATCCTTAAGAAGGAACCTCTTGGTGGAATTCGCTTCCGAACAGTTAAAGACTTTCTTCAGTCAATAGATCTCAATGTTCGCACCATCCAGTGATAAGGCAGTGCCAACAGTATCCAAAAGTTTCTTAATCACTGAAACACGTTGAACGCAACGCTGGTGACTGCTTCAAACGACTGTAAAACTTAGAACCTTTCATGTATGAGGCGCATTTAGGAAATAAATAATTGTCACTACTAAAAAGTCAACTTATGTATTTACTCACTCTTTATTTTTTTAAATCCAACAATGGTTAATCGCAGTGTATACATGGTTGACACATAGAATAACTCCTAAATGTAACTCGGTGAATTTATAAGCCAGCGATGAGCGCCAAACCATTTGAGCGTAAGAAGTAAGTGGTAAATGTCAATAAGTCAGCGACGGCTTTTATTTGTTGCACACTCAATAGAGTGTGAAGAATTGACAGTGGGCAATCCGCCATGTGATTTATACAGAAAAGGGGAGGGGGCGCTACTATCTCGGGGCATATTGCTTGGAAATTCATTCGCGCATTCAACCAGAATTACGACTCGGAACACCCTCGCAAGCCATAATATGCCCACCAACCATAAAAGTCGGCGCCTGCAAACTTTTGGACATTCACCGCCAATTCAGCGAGAGGAAAGAGAAAAGGTTGAATAGAGAACAGAACAGAAAATAAGAAATAATAATAAGAAAGAGAAGGTTCTGTATTTTACTCCATTGCCTGTATTTCCCTTTTACTCCTTCTCCTTTGGTAATAGGTAGTTGGTACGTTGTGAAACGAGGAGCGTATTCGATGAACTTCTTTTCAGCACCACTTACCCAGTGGCGTAAGCGCTTTCTCATTATTACTTCTCCTTCTGCCTCCTCCTCCTTCATTTTACAAAGGAGTAAGAAAAAAGAAAGAGAGAAATGCCTCCATATTATTATGCGTTGGTCGTGCAACGGATCCATTAGCTCTCGATTACGGCAACTTCTGGGAGAAGGTAAAGTTCAGTGTTTCCAGCCTGGAAAGCGGTATAATAGGTGTTTTTCAACCCCCGAAGCGCTCTTTCTCTTTGACTGGAAAACGCGCATTTTAACTTTGTTTGATATAGAAGCAGAGAACTTTCTAGTATCGTTTCCACATGCCTACTATCTTACTGGAAGATGCATTAGACCATTCTTGGCACACGATGGCGGTATGATTATTACCATATATGCACCGCGAGTATAGTAATATCATTAGGTGCGCGCGGTATCATTCCTCCTTATCGGAAGTCACTCGATGTATTTGGAACAGCATGCAGGGTCTATACCGCTGGAGCTCATAATCACGCTTATGTTATGGGGAATACTAAACTGTCTTCGAATTTTGGTGGGATGTACCTTTAGGTGATACTCTTGTAGTTCGTTAGATTGAAACGAGAAGGCGATCACTATGCGAATAATGCTTCCCTTCAAGTCTGCATTTGAAAATCAGTAATGTCTCTGATAAGAGTCTGCTTCCCCTTTGAACCACTGTGCGGTTTTCCTCGTAAATATTCAAGATATTTAATGATCATAACATCAATTTTTAAAGGGCCTCATCATAGAGAAATGACGTTTTTTGACTTAAATATAGATTAATTTGGTGTAACAGAAATTATTTCACGGCCTTACGATCACCGGATTGTGTGATCGCATGCATTAGCGTGATCCCACCCCACACCCTCTCCCCAGGGTCCCAGCAGGCTGCACATTAGTGAGAATCTTAAATTGATTTGCAAGCGTTTCAAAACTTCAATGAGAGGACTTATATATTGAATATATCAATATAATCAAATTTATTCATTTACACAACCAATCATCTACTGATTTGTAACCTTTGGATTTGAAAGATAGATGGCAGTACTTGTCCAAAAAGTACTGTTTGAAAAAATCTACAGACTGAATACAATACTTACACAATTTTTAGTTACTTGGTTCCTTTTTAGTTACTTCTACAGTTGCCGTTCGAACGCTATTTAGGGTTTTTCACAATGGAGATCACATTCCAACACAAAAAACTTGGTGTTGCCATTTGATATTTTCGAAATTTTCTCACTGTAACCGTAACTGTTAGAGTGACACTGTTGTTTTCCATATCATTCTTGAGCGCATACCTCAAAATACCTTATGCCAAAATTTCATTCAGTTTCTGTGAATGGTATGATAGTTCGGGTCCCATATGTCGGGATAGTTTTTTTATAATCACCCTGTATATATACATATACATATAGAAAAAAAAGAACGCATCTCTCACAGCCATGTTAAGGTTTGGAAATAAATGCTTTCAACACTCTGCAACGTCCACTACAAAGCAAGTAACACTCGTGTTGGAATCTAATCACGGAGATCAAGTTTTGAACCACGTTCGGGATACAGTGGCGGTCACCTGAAAGTTCTCTACTATTTTCCAACTCCGAGGCGCAAATGCGAGCTGGTCCCTTATTTCGAAAAGTCTCTCCGCATAGAGATTGCAAACCTTGAACACGATACTTAAATGACACGGAAATTTAGGCACCTGCTATTCTAACTTTAAAATTGAGAAGGCAGATGGCGGCACAAGTAGTACACAAAACACGCAAAACTCTGACAATATGAATACGTCAAGGTACATCGACCTCGTGACTCACATTTCAGCATGTACCAACTCGTTGGAATTTCAAATACTACGAAAATTACATGTACGGATAAGTAGTAGTAGCAGTAATAGTTCATTACGAAGAGCAGACAATGACACAGAATCTTGCACACATGAGGTATGCAATTTGGTCATTTTCTCTCCTGATTCTGAAGACAGAGATGATGTTTCTTTTATTTTTATGCAACTAATTGAATATCCCTCTCTTTTTTTTCATCTTCAATGGTTGGTGCTCGCCCTGAGCACCGTTGTGGAAACTGCTGAGGTCGTGGAGGACCCCGGTCGGTTATGTGACTTCACGACTCAACAGTCCTGTACATGCACAGGAATTCCGCTGCACTAAGGGTTCTTTTCCTGAAATTGTACCCTCCACTTTTGTCCCTCGGTTAACAAAATAAAGTCCAAAGGTTGCACATTTTTTTAAAGAGGATTTATGGTGTTTTTACCTACTTTCCTGCAATCCTTTGCACGACGAATAAGAAAAGAAAATTGAAAATTACAAAGATTTAAAATCCGAAATATTCTTAAAATTTGAAAGATTAAAAGGTATATTAAAGATTCCGTAGGTCTGAGAGACATTAGTTCAGTTCACTCAAGCAATTCAATTGCCTATATACAGTAAGTAATTAATGAAAACAGAGATAATTGTTAAAATGTCACGTGATCAATTTCTAATGTGTGCGTACAAATACGAGTTTCGTCTAAACGAATTTTAGTGATTTATCCCCATTGCCTGTAAAATACCGGCTTTTTCATTCACATTTTCAACGAGGCTTGAGTGAGCGAATATACAATAACTTATTGTCGGCGTACGGCTTTCAAGTCTTTTTCGAACAGCTGTATTAGAGCATGGGTACACAATGATTTCTGTTCGCGGGTTATTTTCAGCCCAGGCTGTTTTTGTGGGTGGCTTAAGGACTCAATAACTTACTTCTTCGGGGCTAAATATATAAACCCCATCAAAATGCCTGTCGAGTGAGTTGTGCAGGAAGTATGTGTGTGTGTGTACGTAAACGCGTGTCATCATGTGTGTGCTATGCATGCATTATCCTTGAAAGATTTGTTGAGACTTCTCATCCATGTGTACGGTTACCACGAAATATTCCTCCGTAAGTCAAGCAACACGCACTAGATGAAAGTATTAGGACGACTTACTGAAGCTCGACTTATTGCGTCTCTCGAATGTTATATAGAGAATTCTGTGAAGCACCAAGTCAGTACTGGATTGTGCGGGAGGGGAGGGGAACAGAACAGACCAACACCTCCTAGAGATAAAAGGCTTCCGCACTCAGCTTGTGACGTCAGTAAGTAGTCCATTTTCCCTCAGAATATTCAGGGGAAAATGTACCCTGGTCGTGCCAGTATCGTCGTTGTGCTGAAAAGAAATGCTCGGGCTCAGAATTGGCGATTTCTATGCCCCACATTCAATCACTATGCGGTATTTGTGAGCCAATCAGGAATATTCTACGCCAAAATAAGAAGAAACGAAATAGTATGCTGTGTTTCAAACTGTGGCAAACTTGCTAGGTAGTCTGAATGACGTTTGTGGCAAACAGTGCAGAGGCCTTCTATCTCTGAGCAGAAGCACAAGCGACGGGCAAAAGCCAGAGTGACTAAGCTGATGTAGTTGAACCTTAACTAGTATTGCGTGTGAATTCTTAGTGCTGCCATTTTTATTTTAAATTGTGAGTATGGTGTGATGAATGAATATTTTTACCATTGTAAGTTTGAGACAAGACTTTCCCACGGGAGATCGACTCGCATTCACGTTTCGATGTTTTAAACCAAAAAATAACAATTTCAGCCGACCACACAAATCTGACGCTGCGTGCGTATTGAAATAACTCTTTGAGACCATTATTTTACCATTATTCTTCAAGAGTCCTGCGAGGAATGTTTACGAGTTCACCCTGCGGTTGTGTGCACCAGGCAATGTATTTGTACCTCTCATTGAAATTTTAATAATACAACATTACAAGATCTTAACATTTATCTCTTACTGAAATTAAAAACACAAGAAAGTATTTTCTGTAAGGCTGTAAAGGTTCTAAATCTGTTTGTTATCATGTTAATGCTCGCTAATATTTTAGTTATAAAACCATTCTAAACTCGAACAACTCCACCCAAAAGTGCTACTTACTAATTCTTTTTTGCAATTCTTGCTAAAGTGAGTAAAGAGTTCGTAAATCACCAAAATACTCTTATTGCTTCCGTAAGATGAGTCTCAAAAGAGCTATATTTGAAACAGACGCAGTCGTTTTCGGAAGGTTCTGGGGTTACACGCTTTCGGTGTTGGTGTCGTTGGAAATATCACTCTCCTGGGGATCGTATACCAATGACTAAAATAACGTGGAACAGTCATTAGCTGAGCGTTTCTCCCGAGATATACAACGTAAAACTAGACTCATTCTCAGCTAAAGGGCCTATTTTCACTTACAGTAACTTACGGTTGTGGTATTCTCTGTAATTCCAGGGTTTGGGAACACTTTTTTCAACCAATGTACTGAATTCGTAAAAGTCTAACATAGTTTTATAAATGCTGAATATCTTTTAGGAAGCGCTATTTTCAACAATGAATAAGACAGTAAATAATCAGTACTGCATTGTTTAATGCCGAACGTTTGTGGTTCTCAAAAACAAAACAGAAAATTGTTACAATAGTTTTCTTGTTTTTGAGATTTCACCAATAATTATCTTGATTTCTACAAATTATTTTTGGGCACTTCAAATTCCCTCATTGCTGAGAAATCTATGGTTTAGAATCCTTTGATAATGGATAATGTACTTCCCATCACAAATTAGTTGTTGTGTAAAAACTTATTTAACGTTATTATTTGCGTTAATAACTTATTTGCGGTATTTGGCGATATTATTAGGCAGATACGCATTTTTTGGAGACATGGACGGGCATATTCAAGGGATTAAATTAAGTACCACAGAGGCAGTACGAATGCACGGTGAGCGTTTTCCCCACAGGTGATTGCCTAATCCGAAAATATTTACGCGCTCGCATCGGCAGCTGTGCGAAACGGGATTCTTTCTTGCTTCCCAGTGTGATGCAGGTCGTACAAGGATTGCTAGAACAACAGGTTTGGAAAACGATATGTTGGAAGATTAGCCAACTACAAGCACACGAGCTGTGGGCCGTAGCCTTTGTGCGCCACAGTCCACGTTACAACTGTTAGAACGCGCGCTCGCGCGGTTGCACACTGGAATAACTTCGCAGGTCTGTCGTCCGTGCCTTTTATTCACCGAAACGCAGATTTGCATACGGTTTTTTCTTCTTCCTTAGGTTACATTTGCATGCATGTGGTGTCCTTTTTATCCCGATAAATTTCAATAGGAATGTCGTTTTAACGCTTGCGAAGCGGCCGTTTCGATACGCACTTTGGCGGTTCATGTTAGACCATGCATTCTTTGATGACAGTTGTTTGTATTGGTGTGTGCTATGACCTCTTAAAGTTTTTCCCCATCTTTTCTGAATCACCCTGTTCACAAATAAAGTAATGAAAATAACAAATCAGTATCAATATACCGAGATAAAGCAATTTATTACAGTATCGTTATGCCAATGAACGGCGTCGCAAATTTCATCGCCAGTTCGAATTTCTTATTCATACGCGTCAAAACATTTTCCCATTATCTAAGGCGAATGACATATTTTCCGTTACTATAATTATTAATGAGAATTTTAGTAGACTAAATTTCCCTTGTGTATTGTTAAGACAAAATTCCTTGCACTTCTACTTTCAATTACGTATAAGTAATGCAATATGACCTCGATTTATATTGATGAAATTACCGCAAGCCCTCTTGAGTCAAAATCAGCTTGTTATTAAAAATATTCCTAAGGTGTAATACTTTTATTGATGTAAGACAGGGGTTCTTATTCTATGGTCAACCCAAGTTTGGGTCGCATGGGGTTTTCGTGATGGGTCGCTCAAATACACTTAGAGGCAGGGATTTTGAGCTACTAAACCACACATGAACGTCATCCATATTCCTTTCAGGAACCTCTAACGAACTGGTAAATGTTGGAATGTACGTATGGTAAAACGTGAGGTGAAGTTTGTTCTTGTGTGATGTTTGTTATGTGCTGCCATCTGCCGCCTGTTTTTCTAACTATGCATGAAGAGTGATGATTGAATAGTATACCGTTGTAGGTTATTACTCTTTGTGGCGAGACTTTTGGATGGGAAGACCGGCTCGCATTTGCGCCTCCAAGTTGGGAGGGATTTTTGAGTTAGGGTCACGACTCAAACCTGATTCACCCGGGCTGCCAAAATAGGTCGTAAAAATCCACTTACGGCCGAATTTCTTGAATTATGGGTCATGACCTATACCTGATTCACCGAGCTTCCGAAATGAGTCGTGCAAATACGTTTCGAAACTGAAGTTTGATTCGCAGAGCCTCCTGAGATGGGTCGCAAAAGTCCACTTGGAGCCAGGATTTTTTTAGCAATGTGTCATGACTCAAAAATGATTCGCAGCGGCTTCCGAGATGTGTCGTGCGAATTCGCTAAAAAGTGGAATACACTTATAACCATGTGAACCCATTTATAGCCGAGGATTCTTGAGGTATGGGTCACGAACTAAACCTGAATTACAGTTGCTTCCGAGACGGGTCGTACAAATCCACTTACAGCCAGGAATTCTTGAGCTATGGGTCACGCCCCAAACCTGATTCACTAGGACTTCTGAGATATGTCGTACCAATCCACTTACACGGGAGGAATTCCTGGAGGAATTCCTCCCGTGGACCCCCCAGGAATTTCTAATCCAATCGCCTCGACCGACTCATAATTGGCATTGGCTGTAGAGATGAGTCCATGGCCCTTACATCTCACAGCAGGCCCCTGACCACACTTTTGACAAGCTCCTCCATAGTTAATTCATACAGTGAAAAAACAGGGATTTTAAAGCATTGTCCCGGGCACTTTGGCTGGATCACTGTCAGTCCCACCCTTGTGTGTGTGTGTGGGGGCAATGGATGGGTCGTGCAGATGCACTTACAGTCATGTATTAAGAAATGCCCCACGCTTTAAGTAATGATTTTTCATGGACCACTTGCGTGGTTTGAATGCTACTGGCTACATTTGGACTACGGGGTATTGGTTGAGCAATTATGCGTTACACAAATAGTGTAATTGCCTATATTAGCGTTTCTCGATCTATGGTCAACGACGATGGCATAGGTGATAAGAAGAGGAATTCTCTCGTTGTAATTATCATTAGTAACATGCACACATCTAGGTTCAAACAAAATTATACTTCTATACTAGTTTTTCGCCATACATCATCGAGAAGAATGCAGGAAATTGCAATCCTAAATACGGGATATCACTAAATTTTGCAAAAAAAAAAAAAATGCAAGTCATTGGTTTAAATGCAATTTGCTGAAGATGTAGAAATATAGGGCTACTACATCGCAGTAAACAAAAAGCTATTTTTCACGAAAAAAAATATTCAAATGATCTGATGACCATATTTCATTGAGGAAAAACAAAAATTCTGTTAACTGGGATCTTTTTCAATGATCTGGGGTTAAATAATAATCCGCAAAATACGGGACATCGCCAATTGTTATCAAAAACTTTGTCAAAATTAGCCACAATCAATAATCGTAATTAAAATGTAAAAAAAATTACGGACTATACCTTAAACCTGATAAATACGTGAACTGAATATAATTTATTATTTTTGCTATTGATTATGAAAATATACTTTGTATTATAATAATATAATACCCAGAACACACACACACAGCGTTTATATTATTAAAACGCTGTGTGTGTGTGTTACAGACTTCAGTAAATATTACAAATTCGATTGTATATCGTTGAAAAAACGAGACAGATGTATAGAAAAAATTGGAACGAAAATAACAGAGAGAGAGAAATGTCCCGTAATACGGGACATAAGTGGTCATTTCAATAGTTTCAGACATTTTAATGGTCCTTGTTTTCGGGAAGGTTGAGAAACACTAGTCTATATATAATAAATGCAAATATATAATTGTTTAAAAATCACGTGACCAATATATTCGTAGCGCATGAACATAAATAATTTAAGGTATTGAATCCTACTGTGAAATTATAGTTTCGGGCACAGGAAATTCGACGAACACGACCTTCTTGTTATATCTCCCCCGCAATGATTAATATATACAATAACCTCGAAGTGTTAACGACGTTGTAGACACATACATATGTTACAAACGAACGGTTTCGGTAACTGAACCTGTTAACGTTCGTTCCGAGATCGGAACGGTTTCCGTTAACTCGCGTCCTATGTTGCGGTTCCAACTGGAACTCGTCGTTAACGAGGAATCGTCCAGTGCGAGAGAAGAGGAAGTTCTAGAACATTCTTGTAATTGCCTTTCCCATACTGAAAATTAATTAGACCAATGAACGCAATATGGGTTTAGATTGTTGTAATCGAGATGATGGATGTCGTATCGCTATTAAATTTGCAACAAATGTTTTCGCCGGACCGCATTTACTCCATTGGTATGCGGTCTGTCATTTCAACCAATTGGACTCTGTAGGTGAAACGGGGAATGGCTGTGAAGTTCCGATTCGGAATCAAAATATGTGGATAACAAGATATTAATTGAATAAATGCTTCTCTCTCTCTCAAACAAGATGCCATTATTTACTTTATTGGTCAGTACTGAAAAATTGCTGCAGAAATACCATAATTATTTTACATATGCGTATTTTTTTTCATACAAAGGTGAAATCCCGGTAATGACAACTACGCCCCGACATTTAACTCCGGAAGGGGCCAAGTGAGTGAGTGACCCAATAAATGGGTTTATGGGTGAGTGAATGAATGAGCGACCCAATAAATGGGTTTATGGGTGAGTGAATGAATGAGCGACCCAATAAATGGGTTTATGGGTGAGTGAATGAATGAGTGACCCAATAAATGGGTTTATGGGTAAGTGAATGAATGAGTGACCCAATAAATGGGTTTATGGGTGAGTGAATGAATGAGCGACCCAATAAATGGGTTTATGCGTGAGTGAATGAATGAGTGACCTAGTGAATGCGTGAGTGAGTTACCGAGTGAATGAGTGATTGAGTGAGTACATATATAAATACTCACCCACTATACTACTAAATGCACCTCGTCCGTATTCCTCAGCGGAACTTCTAACGAATTGGTACAAGTTGGGATGTGTGTGTGTAGTGAACCTTCCGTGAAATTTGTTTCTGTATAATGTTTGTTATGTGTAGTGCCATCATCTGCCATCAGTTTCTCTAACTATGCATGAAGAGAAATGAGTGAATAGTATATCGTTGTAGATCCGTTGCTCTCTGCGGCGAGACTTTTTAACGGGAAGATCGGCTCATATTTGTGCCTCCAAGTTAGGAACCACAGAAAATCATCTTCAAACGACCAGCTTTGTGGCGTTGGTGGCGTTCGAACCCGGTTACTCATACGGCCAATCGCCCTCTCGGTCACTCACCTCTCACTTCGTAACTCATACTGCCACTCACTCACCCACTCACTCATGTGGTCATTTACTTATATGTGAACCCATACGGTTATCTGCCCTCTCACTTTGGCACTAAATTCTTACGGCCACTCACCCACTCACTAGGTCACTTACTCATACGGCCACTCACCCACTCACTAGGTCACTTACTCATACGGCCACTCACCCTCTTGTTCACTCATACGGTCGCTAACCCTCTACCTTGGTCACCACTCATTTGATACTGTCCGGGGACGAAATGTCAGGGGCGGATGGAATATCAGAGGCGAAACGTTCGGGCAGAAACGTGAGGGTGCAAACCGTCGATGGCGAAATGTCCTGGGACGAGACGTGTGTGGGAAAAATGTCGTAGGTGAATTTTCCCGAACCCGTAAATCCCATGTCTTTTGGATATACAAACTGTAGAAATAATTACATTCATAATATTCAATTTGTTCACCAACAGTTATTTCTTCTCGCTTGAATTATCATGTTATTACAGGAAAGAATAATAACCGTACAAAACATTAATATTTGTGAACAATTCTTCTCACCCGTGCTCACATTCTCATAATGTCGATCTTAATTTGATTTTTGCGTGAGGGAACATCTGGAGAAATATTCTTTTTTTCCAACTCCCAAGAGCTTTTATTTCTGTAATTTTCGGGCTGTCGTAAAAGAAATGTATGCACCGTGAATAATGCGTCGAAAAATGTATAATATTTGTATCTATAATTTCACTTGAAAACATACTTTTTAATGTGTATTAATTTTGTTTTTTCTCAAAAAAATCGCAAACATAATTATAAAATTTAATCTGACACATAAATTACGGAGGCGACACAAGAAAGAAAGATAATGTGTTTGCCTTCCTTGACGCCTGCAGTTCCATATGCCTTGTATTTATTGTAAATTTATGAAATGTTAAATTATTCATCTTGTCAGTGATGCAACATATTAGAATTAGGTCTGAAGAATTGCAGTAAAAATGTCATTTAAATAGAAGAAAATAGCAGCTTAAATGACTAATTTCGAAGAAAAAATTCTTATTAACGTAACTAGAGAAATTTTCGCCAGAATTCTGATTTTAATTTCAAATTTTGTTATGTGCTTTCGGACTGAGAATATAAACTCGTAAACATGATTGGCCAATATGCTGATGTATCTGATTATATGAAAACACCTTACCGATTATTCTTGGGCTGATAATTTTTTATTTACCGTCATAGGCGGAGAAGTACGCGAAGTCTGGGGGGGGGGGGGTCACGATTATGATGATGATGTCAATTCATATATACGCATATACATTAGATCAGTAGGTTTAACTTTTGACGTATCTCTGCCCATGTTTATCGTACGGTCATATATATATGTATATACAGGGTGGGCACAGAACCGTAGAATCCGTAGAAACTTTAAAAATTCATAAATGAAAATAACCGAAATAAAAAACGGTTTGCAGCAGGGCCGTCACTTCAACTTTCTCCGGGGGGGGGGAGCAAATAACATGTACTCAATGTATGTATATATATACAAAAAAAATACACTTCCAAACAGAAAAAATATCCAAATCACGTGTAGAACTCAGATACGTCATACCTGCTGCAATGGGGTTATATAGTTGTCAAAAAGAAAAAATAACATTTTATACTGACACTCGGCCCTCAAAAACCCAATTAGACACTCGATGCCCTGTCTATCCGGTGGACAAAAAACTGTTTTCAGCTCAGGGTGCCCGTATAAAAGTTAATTTTTATATTTCAATAACTACGCAGCCCCTTCCAACAGGATTTGTGTGCCTGAGTTCTACACGTGATTTGGATAATTTTTCTAATTGGAAGTACGATTCTAGGGTCAACGGTTCACCAGTAAGTTACGGCAAGGCGAATTAAGTAATCACCATGTATACAGGAACATGACAGAACTTGAATGATAGTCATTGTTAAATAAGATTCTCATTTCTTTTTCTTTTTGTATCCTGTGTGTATATAATATAGCAAGTGTAAGATAACAGATGAGATGGCATGGGGGCCCTCAATTGCTTTTAAAACATACCTGTATCCTAATATGTGTACATTCATCCGTCTTAACTAAACCCCGAAACTTTTCTCCAACTCCCAATCCCATCTCGTCTGTAATCACCACAAAATTTGTTAAACGCGACAATTGTCCGAGGAAAATATGTTGTAAAAACTTTGTATGTTTTTTTTTGTTTTTTTTGATACAAAATAAAGTGTTCTATACCCTGCCACGAAGCTGGGCTGGAAGAGATCTCGGCAACGGGATAAGTCCAGTGGCAAAGTTCTGGCGTTCATTCAATCATTCAGTCATTGTTAAATAATGCTGGTGTGCTTTAAAATTAAAAGAGAGGAATGGATTAGTTACAGCTAAGATTTAAAAATGAAATAAATAAATAAATATATATATAATGAAAAGGCTAAGATGAGAAGTTATGGAAAAATTGTCGAAAGGAAAAATATGGATCAATGAGGAGGTCGTTATCAAGGGGGAACCCCCCCCCCCCCACATTGCTCCAAACTGCAAAAATGTTTCTAATGATGGTAAGCCTAATAGGCATAAAATTACCATCAGTTCCCCCGGACATTTTTGCGATAAACAAGCTTTGGAAGTCAAACAGCAAAAATGAGAATATACAATTAGAATCAAAATATGAAATAACAAATGAGTAAAGAACACAAAAATATATATACACAAAGTGTGTTAAAAATTGAAAAATAAGAAAACTTGAAGAAAAACATACTCTGATTATGCCGCAACGCATGTATAATACAACAAGTGTCTGGCATAGTTGTTAGATCGGTTACTGCTGCTACAATGGCAGGTTATCGAAATTTAAGTGAGTTTGAACGTGGTGTTATAGTCGGCGCACGAGAGATGGGACATAGCATCTCCGAGGTAGCGATGAAATTTGGATTTTCACGTACGACCATTTCACGAGTATAACGTGAATATCGGGAATCCGGTAAAAAATTAAATCTACGACATCGCTGCGGCCGGAAAAAGATCATGCAAGAACGGGACCAACGACGACTGACGAGAATCATTAAACGTGACAGACGTGCAACCCTTCCGCAAATTGCTGCATATTTCAATGCTGGGCCATCAACAAGTGTCAGCGTGCGAACCATTCAACGAAACATCATCGATATGGGCTTTCGGAGCCGAAGGCCCACTCGTGTACCCTTGATGACTGCACGACACAAAGCTTTACGCCTCGCCTGGGCCCGACAACACCGACATTGGACTGTTGAGGACTGGAAACACGTTGCCTGGTCTGACGAGTCTCGGTTCCAATTGCTTCGAGCTGATGGAAATGTACTGGTATGAAGACAACCTCATGAATCCATGGACCCTACATGTCAACAAGGGACTGTTCAAGCTGGTGGAGGCTCTGTGATGGTATGGGGGGTGTGCAGTTGGCGTGATATGGGACCCCTGATACGTCTAGATACGACTCTGACAGGTGACAGGTACGTAAGCATCCTGTCTGATTACCTGCAACCATTCATGTCCATTGTGCATTCCGACGGGACTTGGACAATTTCAGCAGGACAATGCGACACCCCACACGTCCAGAATTCCTACAAAGTGGCTCCAGGAACACTTCTGACTTTAGACACTTCCGCTGGCCACCAAAATCCCCAGACATGAACATTATTGAACATATCTGGGATGCCTTGCAACGTGCTGTTCAGAAGAGATCTCCACCCCCTCTTACTCCTACGGATTTATGGACAGCCCTGCAGGATTCAAGGTGTCAATTACCTCCAGCACTACTTCAGACATTAGTAGAGTCCATGCCACGTCGTGTTGTGGTACTTCTGGGGGGGGGGGGGTCGCGGGGGCCCTACACGATATTAGGCAGGTTTACCAGTTTTTTTGGCTCTTCAGTGTATATATATATATATATATAAAAAAACTATAAAAGTTTCTTAAAAGTTCATTTATAAAGCTTGAATAATATAACAAATAAGGGTATCGGTTACATTCAAGAAAATGCAACCGATAGCCTTATTGGTTGAAGTTTTATAAAAATGAAATTTTATGAAACTTTCCTAGTGTAATACCAGCTTAACACTCATTCTTAAGAAATAATATTTTGGCTGTTGTGAAATAAATTTTTGTGTAGTAAATAATGCAATAAAATTTTAATTTTAATTTGATAAGAGAAAATATTATTTTGGAATTAGAAAAGATAATTTTTGTTTTGGAAAAATCATAAATATTATCTCAAATTCCAATTCCATGTGCAAATTTTGTTTCTGTATTTTAATCTCAGTAAATGTAACTGTAATGGAAACAATTCCAATTGACTTCGATTGTGATTAATGTACATTGTACTCACTGAATAAAATATTTAAACAAATATACGAAACACTTTTTTTTTCTTTGTACCTTACAATTTCCACAGACGTTTTGAAATTGTCTTCAGAAGTTTCGAGAGACACTAAAATATGAATCCTATGAGATACCGATATTTTGTTCGAATGGTTGAGATGAAATTTTGATTCATTTTATTTTCAATGTAAGTGTTTGTCTATGTCTCGATTTCATGATCCAGTGGATATGCATGTGGTGAGATTCGATTTGTATTTTATCTCACAGATGGCGGCACTTGTAAAGCCGATGCCATTGGATTGTCACGCGGGAAATCGCAGAGAGAAGCGATCAAACCACCAAGAGCTATGTCGCTCCGTAGATTTTTTATTTCGTCTTATGTTTCGTGTTGTAAATAAATAATTATTTTAAGAAATTAATCAATTATCCTGATCCATCATTTTATTCAAATCACGCAACCTCATAACCCAAAGTATGGTGACCGCGGACTTCAAACAAGTTCCAGTTTCTTCACTGCAGCACGAGGCAATCTACTGGCGTTTCCCGTGAGTGAACTTTCGCTTTCCGGAACTTGACATCACTTTCCCTGGATTTTCATCATGGAAGTAAGTGCCGTTCAGGTACCACTTTTTAACCACCATGATCCAGCGCTGTGGTTTATCATGTGTGAAAGCACTTTCGCTCTCGCTGTTCCGAAACCGATAACCGAATCTGTCACAAAGTACAACTATGTTGTCGCGAATCTGCCTCCGGAAAGTGCGGCTCTTGTCCGGGACATTCTCGTTAATCCGCCGGCCACGGATCCGTATGAAAGGCTGAAATCGGAACTGATTAAACGGTCGAGCGAGTCGTCGTCCACTCAACTTCGAAAGCTCTTAACATGCGGGTCATTGGGAGATCGGAAACCATCCGACATTCTCCGCGAATTGCGACGACGAGCGGAATCGCATTCTGTCTCCGAAGAATTGCTGATGGAGCTTTTTCTCCAACACTTACCGGCATCAACTCAGTCCATTCTCGCTGCTGTCACTCCACTCGTTCTCGAGAAAGCTGCTCAACTCGCCGACAAAATTCACGAAGTCAACCCTCAGCATGTTGACGCAGTTGAGAAACCGCAACAGCCGGATTCCGTCGCGCAACTTCGGGACGAAGTGGCTCAGTTACGCCGCGAGTTGAAAAACGTCGTGCGTTCGCGTAGCAACTCTCGCCAACGTACCTCACGTGCGCGCAGTCCGCATCCACGATCGGAAAACTGCTGGTATCACAACAAATTCGGCAACAACGCCAAAAAGTGCGTGTCGCCGTGCAAGTTTAAAAAAAACGGGGCGGGCGAGGAGTAATCGCGACATGCTCCTTGCCACAGGCATCTCGTCGCCTTTTTACCATGGACAGAAATTCCAAAATTCGATTCCTGATTGACACTGGATCCGATGTTTCTATCCTTCCAGCATCACCATCACAACGACGCCGCGACGCCACTATGAAGCTCTCTGCTGCTAATGCTTCATCCATTAGTGTTTATGGTCAAAAGAGGGTGACATTAGATTTCAATCTCCGTCGTAATTTCACTTGGACTTTCCTACTGGCTAATGTTTCCACACCCATCATTGGGGCAGACTTTCTGTTCAACTTTGATCTTGTTCCGGATCTCCGACGACGATGTTTGCTGGATAGGACAACAAAACTCAATACTGACTGTGATCTTCACATTGCAGAAGTTCACTCAATCAAACTCATCGAAGGTGACACCATCTACCACAGCCTTCTCAGCAAGTTTCCCGACATCATCAAACCACCACAACCAGGACAACCTGTGAAACACTCTGTCGTGCATCATATCGAGACTGTTGGTCCACCTGTGCATGCCAAACCAAGACGTCTAGCTCCTGATCGATTGAAAATCGTGAAGCAAGAATTTCAGCAGATGCTTGACCTTGGCCATTTACGACCATCGAACAGCTGCTACGCATCACCTCTGCACTTGGTCCCAAAAAAGGACAGTGATGAATGGCGTCCAGTTGGTGATTACCGAGCTTTAAATGCACAGACTGTGAAAGACCGGTACAGTGTTCCAAATGTTCTGGACTTTACATCTGAATTGCATGGTAGTAAAATCTTTTCCCATATAGATCTCATTAGGGCCTATCATCAGATTCCTATACATCCGGAAGATGTCCATAAAAGTGCTATTATCACACCGTTTGGGTTATTCGAGAGCACTCGAATGCAATTTGGCCTTTGCAACGCTGCAGCCACATTCCAAAGGTTTATTGACGAGGTCACTCGTGGACTTCCATTTGTATATGCCTTTGTTGATGACATACTGGTAGCCTCGAAATCACCAGAAGAGCACATCGAACATCTAAGGTTGTTATTCGAACGTCTGCAAATATATGGCCTCAGCATCAAGCCCTCTAAATGTGTATTTGGTGTTTCATCAATTGAATTTTTGGGTTACCAAGTTTCTGGATCTGGCATCGAGCCTTTAACAGATCGTGTTGATTGCATCCTGAACTTTCCTAAGCCAAACACCATCACTCAATTACGACGTTTTCTTGGTCTCTTCAACTTTTATCGTCGTTTTGTGCCCAGAGCTGCACACATCTTAACACCTCTACACAAGTTTTTGGAGGGAATAAAAAACAAAAAGAAATCCAAAAGAGCTACTCAAACCAAGCCAGCTGATATCCTTCAGTGGACTGATCCAGCCGAGCAAGCATTCATCGATGCGAAGCAAGCTTTAGCGGGTGCAACATTACTTCACCATCCAATTCCTGGTGCCAAGCTAAGTCTATGGGTTGATGCCAGTGATTTAGCAGTCGGTGGTTCGCTAATGCAATCAAATGGAAAAGGATGGGAACCCATTGCATTCCTGTCCATGAAACTGACAAAGAGTCAACAGAAGTTCTCCACTTACGACCGAGAACTGTTAGCAATGTACACTGCTGTCAAAAGATTCCGGCACATGCTAGACGGCCGTGAGTTCATAATTTTCACCGATCAGAAACCTCTCGTCTTCGCCTTCAAGCAAAATCCTGATAAATGCAGCCCACGTCAATGGCGACACCTTGACTTCATCTCGCAATTCAGCACTGATGTTCGTCATACTAAAGGTGCAGATAATGTGGTAGCTGACGCTCTTTCAAGAATAGAAATCAACTCTATTTCCAAATCACCATTCCTGGATTTTGACCTTTTTGCAACTGCTCAACGAGAGGATCCTGAATTAAAACAGTTACAGCAAGACAACTCTAATTCACTGACTTTCAAATCAATGCCAAGTCCATTTGCCGCAACAGAACTGGTGTGTGATGTGTCTACAGGCTCACCAAGACCATTTGTTCCAGCGAGCTTCCGCAAGACTATTTTTCATCATTTCCACAATCTTGCTCATGCAGGTGTACCATCATCTACTCAGCTAATATCTGCAAGATACGTTTGGCCTAACATGAGAAGGAACATCAAAGATTGGGTAAAGTGTTGCAATGAGTGCCAACGCTCAAAGGTTCATAAGCATACCAAAACACCTTTAGGCACCTTTGCAACACCCGATGCAAGATTTTCTCATATTCATATCGATCTGGTTGGACCTCTGCCTCCTTCAGAAGGAAAGACATACTGCTTAACAGTAATTGATCGCTACACCAGATGGCCGGAAGTCATACCTGTAGCAGACATCACAGCAGACACAGTTTGTCGTGCCTTGTTCGATGGTTGGATTTGCCGTTATGGATGTCCATCAACCATAACAACCGATCAAGGACGGCAGTTCGAATCATCGCTCTTCAGAGAACTGATCAACCTGCTTGGCACTAGCAGGATTCGTACCACTGCTTACCATCCACAGGCCAATGGCATGGTCGAACGGTTCCACCGTGTCTTAAAAAGCTCATTGAAGGCACATGAGAATCCAAAGTGGACCGTCACATTGCCAGCCATCTTACTTGGTCTCAGGGCAGCCGTCAAGCCGGATATCAAAGCCTCTAGTGCAGAGTTAGTTTTTGGTACATCTTTGAGATTACCTGCAGATCTCTGCACGGATACACCCGGTCAGCTCTCATCAACATACACATACGTACAACAGCTCAGAGAGCGTATGAATAGTATCAAACCATGCAAAACATCACCTCATGGTCAATCCAAAATTTATGTGCATCCTCAACTGCAAACTTGCTCACATGTGTTTCTTCGAATTGACAAGATCACACCACCTTTGACACAACCATATACTGGACCCCATGAAGTGATTTCTCGTAATGAAAAAAATATCACTTTAAATGTAAATGGGAGAAAGACCTGTGTTTCACTTGACAGAGTGAAACCCGCATTTATCTTTAACGATGTCTGTGTGGAACTTGACAAAAACAAGCTCGAAGAAAAGAAAAATGACACTGTGCCAGTACAACCATATGTCACTAGGTCTGGCAGAAAAGTCAAATTCAGTCCTAGGCTGATAACCAAAATTAATTTTGTTTCGAATTGTGCATCATAATATTTTTTTGCATCATATTTTTTTTTAAGTGTATACTTATTGCACATGATTTCCTGCATCATTGTATTATGTCTTGCACACCTATTATTCTGCATCTTATGATTAATTTTTTGTATCACATTTTCATTTTGTATCTCATTTATCGTTCTCTCACCATGTTCCTTCACTGGGGGGAAACTCATGTGGTGAGATTCGATTTGTATTTTATCTCACAGATGGCGGCACTTGTAAAGCCGATGCCATTGGATTGTCACGCGGGAAATCGCAGAGAGAAGCGATCAAACCACCAAGAGCTATGTCGCTCCGTAGATTTTTTATTTCGTCTTATGTTTCGTGTTGTAAATAAATAATTATTTTAAGAAATTAATCAATTATCCTGATCCATCATTTTATTCAAATCACGCAACCTCATAACCCAAATGCACATATCCGATCTGAATATATTCAAAAGATTAAGAGGAAAAGTGTACATACAACGAGCAACCTGGCATCTTAGACTGAGTTTGAGACATCTCGTAGACACGAGACCCAAATTTAAAAGGCAAAGTTTCATTTTAGACATAGTATAATATATTCAAAGCATGTTCCGTGTCGTTCTAAATATTCCGTCTCGGGTTCAGGTTGAGGCATGAGTAATGAATTTTGCGGGGAAAAGCCGCATCGTCGCAGAGAATCGGAGGTAAATGCCAATTTTACCTAACATAGACCAGGAAAACAACTGAAACTTGATACTGTAAGATTTATTTTGGATTTATTTTTAATCCCTCATTTATTTCCCAATTATCAGAAAGAATTTGCAAAATGATCATTGGTAACTTGGGATATTTGAAATTTAATGAAGTGGACTGTAATGTACTTTTATAACGTAGAGAACCTTTTAAGATGCATTTCTTTTTCGTCTTCGGGAATAGATTGGTCAATGAATTTAATGGATGATAATTAAAATTCGACCTTACCACGAAATCACTTGGCACCAATCAATTAGTACGCAATTTAGAAACATCGACTAGATTTAAATCACTCAAGCTGGATTCTCAAGAACATCTCGGTTGAAAGTTACTAAAACTGTTCTAAAATACACTGCTCGAAACAAATAGCGGAGCAAGCAAAAATGAAAAAAACCGTGCGAGACAGCCACGTATTGGCATACAATGGATAGTACACGCGTATCAATGCGCAATACAGAAAAAAAAAGTTAAAAAATTTGGAATTAAGCTTTAATTCTTTGAAAATATGGAAAAAACATGAAAAGATGATTTAGGGCAACAATTTGGTTACATGTAAACGATAAAAAAAAGTAATGTTTAGACATGATGCATGAGTTTTAATTGGGCGTGTGGTCTCCTCGAACAGCTAAGACTCCTGCACACCTGTTTGCCATGGATGCAATGAGGTTATCGATCAGACTTTGGGGAATACTGTTCCACTCCTCCAGAAGTGCGATCTGCAAGTCTCGGACAGTAACAGGCGGCCTTGGTCGCGCAGCAATGCGTCGTCCGAGCTTGTCCCAAACATGCTCGATTGGATTCAGGTCAGGAGAGCACGCTGGCAATTCCATACGCTGTATTGTTTCAGCTTCAAGCATGTTCTCCACCAGACGAGCTCTATGCGGTCGGGCATTATCATCCTGGAAAACAAAGGAATCTCCAATGGCTCCAGCGTAAGGGATGACATGAGGTCGTAGTATCTCGTCTGCGTACCTTCGGGCCGTCAAAGTGCCATTCCGAATGATATGCAGGTCCGTACGTCCGCCTATGCTGATTCCACCCCATACCATCCAACCAGCTCGTCTGTATTGTGACCTTTCACGAACGAATGCGGGGTTATTTCGAGTGCCCCTGTCCCTTCATACCAGAACACGTCGGGTGTCACACTCCAGACTGAATCGGGACTCGTCTGTAAACAGCACTTGGCTCCAATCATGTTGCTCCCAATCTCGATGTTCAGCAGCCCATCTTCTTCGGGCCGCACGGTGGCGTGGGGTCAACGGAATGCAGACCATTGGCCTACGTGCATAGAGCCCTCCCTCATGAAGCCGATTACGTACTGTTTGGCTGGACACCCTTCGTTTTGTTGCCAAGAGCAACCGTCTTTGCAGCTGCGTAGCATTCTCTGTTCTGTTTCGACGGGCTGTTAACCGTATATACCGGTCATCAGTTGCTGTAGTGGCGCGTGGCCGACCTTGCCCTGGTCGACGTCTAACATTTCCTGTTTCTTGGAATCGATTCCACAGCCTTGCAACAACACTTCTGGCGACTCCAACAGCGTCCGCGACTCTACGTTGTGTTTGCCCGGATTCCAGTCTGCCTAATACACGTCATGCCATGGATTCCGGTAAATCACGTTGTTGAGACATCCTCAAGTCACCTTGTCTCAAAAAAAAAAAATACTGCGCAATCGAATTTCACAGTTACGGCAGTAAAACAGACGTTTCTGCAACATCCCGATTTCTGCCCTTATCTCCTTTTTCTGGTTTTTGACGTCATGAACTTTGATTTGCATATGAAGTTTTCTTCTTCCGTTTCCTGCTAGGCTTTCAATTATGGATGATTCATTTTATGTTACTTATCGGTATACATCTTTGCGTAATTTTGTTAAAACCATGTGCTCCCCTAATTGTTTTGAGCATTTTCCTAAAAGAAAATCAGAACTTTCATGAAAGAAAGGATTTCATGATTCATGCCAGTCACAGTCTGATACACAATACTAAAAACTTAATTTAAAGGTATGATTTTGAAATGATTTCTCAGCAAAAGATTCCACGATAATTTGAATATATAAGGAAAGTCTAGAAGAATTTCAATACATCTCCATAAAGACAACTCCTGTCTTGATTTCGCTGCTCAGCTTTTCTAGTGACTAAAGCATTTTTCCAAATTATCAAGGAAGAAGCACTAAAGTCAAACTATAGCACAAATTTAAGAAAGTATATTTCTCTTACTTTCATGAGAGAAATAAAATGCCTACTAAGCACTCATTGGGAAATCAGACCAAGTTTCTGTGTCATAATCAAAAAATGAAATATTATAATCCCAGCCATTTAAATTATGCATAAATATCTTTCTTAATATTTGCGGAAAAATCGTTTGAAGTATTCAAAGAAGTTAAATACATTCGTGATGAAAATGTCCGATGAATGAGAACCTCAACCTGCACGAAGGAAAAGATCATTACCCATTCCCATTAGAAAGCCAAAGGAAAAATCGAACATGGGAGGGAAAAAACATCAAAATTTGCTGATCCGACACAAAAGACGTCATATTATTCCTTACTTAACAGAAATAAATCCCTGGAGTTATTGAAAGAAATAACTTATCAAAATGGAAGAATTCATTGTTGAGAAGTCACCACTTTTCTTAGCAACGTGAATCAGAATGTATTTAAAGCATATTTTTATAGCTCTGATAACTAGGAACTAAATATTTTTCTCATGGCAAACACCTTAGTAAGTGACATGTGAAGATTATTTTATGGCTTTCGATGGTGATACTTAGATATTCAATATACTATTCAATATTATAGGTCATTATAATTAAAGTTCCCTTACTCTGAGTAGTTTTTTCCCCCTAAAACTGCTTATCTGAATATATCCAAGTTTTTAGGATATCTGAATAAAATCTTGGACGGAGAGCTATGTGAAACAAAGTTAAATTTTCGATCCCTAGGTGAAAAGTGGCGCTTTTTTTAATGCATTTTTCTTTTTCCCCATCAATCATATAGCGTATAAGTTTCAGGGGAATATGTCTACCAGAACAGGCGGTGTATAGATCTTTTCAGTATACTCACAGTGCTCAGACCAATGTAGCACCCGTCAGTATACTGACACTACTCTTACCTACGTGGCCTCCATTCTGGAGGCGCTTTCAACTCAAACTTGGTGCTATATGGTCCATGGAAAAAAAGAAAATTCAGTGAAAAAGCAGCACTTTTTCACCTGGTGGTTGAAAATTGAACTTTTTTTTTCATAAATTTCTATTCCGTGGTATATTTTAAGATACCCTAAAAATTAAGCTGTGTAGCTGTGTTGGGATGAGCAGTTCTTGAGGAAAAACTACTCAGAGTACAGGAACTTTAAATATCATCACCCTGTACATGTGAAAAAAAAATTTAGTGGCTAGCAATTATATCATGGTAAAATTAAATTTAGTTCGGGTGTGATCATATTCAATTGTTTTTAACGCAATAAAAAGGTGAATAAATTGCATTAAAGAAACAAACTAGCACTAGAAAGACGGGTCGGGGCGGGGGGGGGGAACTATACCTAGATGAACGGCAGGGGCTTTTGTGGCCCCCATACCTTTTTCAGGCATTTTTTGAACATTTCAAAAATTTTAAGGTTTTTTTTTAGTTTTCATTTTTTTTTCGTTGCTTCAATGAGGTTTGCGTTTATTATTTTCAGAAGCATTTCATTTTTCATTAGCTGAAGCATCGTTGTATGTATAATTTCATTCTGATTCAGAAACCAATCATGAATGTTAGCCCTTAAGCGGCCACACAGTTCACTGAAAGGAAGATTCCTCGCTTAGAAAATACACCGCCACGCGATTCATCGACATGACAATTCACACGCTAGGAAAATTCATCGAAAAAGTTACATAGAGGGTGAGTCAGTGAACAGGTGATTGAACCAGAGAGCAAGAGAGTGAGTAAGTGATCGAGTGATTAATCAAGTGCGTCAGGGAGCTATTAAGCATGTGAGCAAGTTAGTGACCGAGACAGGTGTTAACTCAGCAAATGACCAATAAGCATGTGCCTGAACAAATGAGTGCATGAACAAACAAGTGGGGCGCGGTAGCCCGGTCGATAAGATGCTCGCCTAAAGTACCAAAAGATGTTTGGAGGTGTCGCGAGTTCGATACCCGGTTCGCCCTTGTCAGAAAACTTTCATGACACCGCGGTACAACAAAAAAACGGCGACTTGACCTCAGCAAAAAATTGCTACCGCAGGGAGTCCCCCCATCGAGGGGTTAGCGCACCAACCTCTCGATGAAAATAAAAAACAAGTCTGCCGTTCGGAATCGGCAATAAATTGTTGGTCCCGGTCTAATTAGCCCTCGTGTGCAGAAAATGACCATGGTGCGACAAAAAATGATCAAATGAATGATGAACAAACAAGTGTGTGAGCAGGCGAGTAAATGAGCGAGGGAACAGCTGAGCGAATCAGTTAGTGACTGAGCAATGAGTGAATGAATAAGAAAGTGAGTGAGCAGGTGAGCAAATGAGTGGGTGAAAGAATTAGTGACTGAACAAGCGATTGGATGAATAGGAAAGTGAGTGAGGAGGCGAGCAAATGAGTGATTGAGGGAGATATTAACTGAGCAAATGATCAATAAGCAACTCATTTACCAACTCATTTGCTCACACTTTCCCTCACTTGCTCAGTCGCTCAGTCACTCACTGTATATTTGGCCATTCACCCTTGTCGGTGAATTTTTCTTTAATCATATTTCGGTGCAAACCATATCCTTACATATCAATTAGTTGATTTGTTATTAATTTTCAAAATGTATCCAGGTCTTCTTCTCATCCACCCTATACTATTCAACATACACATAAAAAGAAATCTAGCGTTTAGCACTTATCGCGGTAAAATTAAATTTGCTTCGTGTTCTATGGATCATATTCACTTTTGTTTTTAGTGCAACAAAAAAAGTGAATAGAGACCATTAAAAAAACTGACTAAAGTCAGTTCAGAGTCTTGTCCTCGCAGTGTCAGGTCATTTATCTCACGTCATGTTCTTTTTTTTTGTTGCTGTTTTGCTTCTTCTATTAGATAATGCGAACCACTTAGTGATGTAACTTTGCGAAAAGGTATAATCACCTACCCCTCCCTCGGACACATTGTATCTGGAATTTTAAACACCTTGGTAATTTGCGCCACAATGAAAGCGATAAAAACCTAAGTCTGTGAGTATGTCGTTTTGTATGTTGCTTCATTTTTACACTTTTTTTTCCCCTTCTAATTCTGTTAGAGCATTACCAGCTCTAAATCTCATTTACTTAGTTTTACTTACTTAACTTTCGGTGGGTTGTTCATTATGTTGGAGCCATTTGGAAGCTTAATTAGACTCATCTTCCTCATTAATAAGAATGAGTGAATTATTTACGTGCGTTTTCGTTCCCGTTCCGCATTAGGTTGAAAATTACACACCGTTGTATTATTATTATTTTTTTTTCAGTTGTTGGAACTGTTTGCTAGAATAGTAGATGATACTGCAGCTTTATTACCGTGTACGGATTTTTATCATCAATTTAGAGCAGGGGATGGATAATGATAAACATTAGTGAAGTCGAAAGACTAAGAACGGCTTATTAAATGTCTAATTGGGCAGTGTTTAATGAATGCCATGTGTTGTCCCATGCGTTTATTAAAAACGGAAGTTTTAAAAACACAACTTTCACAACTTTTTTTCCCTGAACTGTTTTTTTAATGTAAAGATATCTTACCTATGAATAAAAGAATTGATTGCAATTTTTTTTAGGATCTGAGTTTATAAGAAAAAAAAAAGCTAGACATGGAAAGTGGATTCTGAAAAAATGAATTGCATAAAAAAAAAACACTATAAATAATGCATATATGCAGGAAATTCACAAAATATATATATTAAAAAAATTTAAATATCACATGGTGACAGGTGTTTGAAAAAAAAAAGAAGAGTTTTTGGTTGAAAAAACTTGATTTTTTCCGCTAAATATTTGATACGTAGCAGCTCGTTGGGAAAAAATTTATGAAAAAAAAACAACAACTTTAAATTCTGCGAATTTTTATATGAATAAACACAATATTTTCTCTAAATATTTTTCAGAAATGTTTTATTTATAATTATGTTGAGGTTACTACGGTACGCGTTCTTGTACTGTCCTTTAGAATGCAGTCGGACTTGGTTGAAGCTGAAGGGGACGGCAAAAATGTTAGAATTAACTAAAATTGGAATATTAAATAATTATTCATAATTATTATATAAAAATGTATCGAATTGCTATCCCTTGCCATGATAATTTTCTCTTTGTTTTTGCAATTAGTGTGTGTATAAAACGTAAAAGATCGCGGAAATGATTTAATATGTAGAGTTGTATCTTTCATTTGTTTTCCTCCGGATACTCTTAAACATTACACAAACACTTCAGGTTGATTTAAAGGATGAAAAATAAAGGTAACTTGAATATTTGGAGGTCAGTATCTACTCAGAAATGTATTTATTTTTATTTTATAACTTGGTAACCTATTTCCTATTAACTCCAAATGTTAATGGAAAATAGAAAGTTTTCAATAAAAACATTATGTGCATGGTGGCTGATGTGTATTGACAGTTGACGTGTGAAGCATAATACTCGACTAAGCAGGGGAAATCGTTGAAATTCAGCGGAGCACTTCAACATTGTCTCCAAGAAAGAAATTTTGGTGCCGGAAGTTTTTATCACTCTAAGTGGGGAATATGTTATCCGCTTAGGCAGGGCCGTTTGTGTATTAGAATTAACAACGTTGAATTGTCGAAGTTCCCCTGTATTACTACCACTTAACCAGACATGCACCTCGTCCATATTCTTCTGCGGAACTTCTAACGAATCGATACATGTTGGAATGTGTGTGCACGTATAGTGAACCTTCCGTGAAGTTTGTTTCTGTGTAATGCTTGTTATGTGTAGGGCTGCCATCTGCGACGAGTTTTTTCTCAACTCATAGTGAGCGAAGTGTAATGAATGAATAATTGCACCGTTGTAGGGCTGTTGCTCTCTGCGGCGAGGTTTTTAACGGGGAAATCAGCTCGAAGTTGGGAACCGCAGTAAACCAACTTCAGCCAACCACCACTGCGGCTGAAGTTGTTTTCTATAAGTTCCCCTGTATTGCAAGACGTCAAAAGAGTCAAGCGTCTCATTTTTCTCTTCAATCGGCTACGCATGAGCATACTCATAAAATAAGTAAATCGCTAAGGAGGAAGAATCGCAAATTCTAAAAGAGAAAACCGTAGCGGCTCTCTAGAAAGTTCGGAAATATTCCTAATTCAAAGGAAGTCTTTCATCAAAAATTCCATTTCGTCTTACATCTCCACTGGTGGAGAATTCAAAGCTTTCAAATCTCTTAAAGATTCGAGAAGATGGAAAAGAGTTCGTTTCCTTGCTATAATGTACAGTTTGGTCTCGAGTAACCGATGGTGGTGTATGTTATTTCCAAACGTGACTGAAGTGCCAATCCTTTCGAGTCAAGTAAGGTTACTTTGTCCTCCCGGTACTTTAATGAAGGTATCCGTGAGTTCAACAACAGCGACACGCGTGTGAATGTGTTCTTCCGTAAGAACCTCTTTGTTGATTCATTTAGCGGAGTTCTCGAGGAGTTGAAGTTATTATGAAGTTTCAAATAGTTCTCATATAAAAGATGCATTGCCATTATGTGTGGTTATAATAAATGATATAGCAATTTGTTGGTATAGTTGAGTCACGTATTTCAAATGTTCCATTTATTTTTAATAAAAACTATTCGTAGTTGAATGAACTTTCTTATGGGGATGTAGAATATATATAGGCAAGCACAAGTAAATATATTTAATTGTATTACACAGGGTGTTCACACTTACCATTGTCCAATAGTTTACTCTCAAACCGTCAATTTTGAAGGAAACTTTCGAACACGAAAAATATTTCGAATGTTGTCAGATATCATTTTAGAAGTCATTCTTAAACAAAATACAGACGGCACCGATTATTAAATCACGGATAATCAATCAATCATTTGTATTGCTGTCCCGCTCCTAGAGACGAAATACAGCGGTTCCTGAAGTTCAAAATTTCGAGATCAATCCCTCTCAGCACAAAAAGTCCAATTTTCTGAGAGCTATCTCTAAAATCACGGATAATGTCATCGTTCATGTATTGTTACCACTTTCGCAAGGAACGGAAGGACCAATATCATAACATGGGAAAAAAAATCGTTTACCGGGATTTAGGTTTGTTATCAAACTTTGTTTCCGTCTCAAGTTTTTGTTATTTTTAAACCTCCCCTTCTCCTGGAGGTTTTTTTGTTTTTTGTTTTGTTTTTTTTTTGTTCTTTTCGAAGCTGAGGTTGAACCTCACACACACACAACCTCACTCCTTCGCTCTTTTTCTCCCATAACTTATCTTTATTAATCTGCAGACCACATGAATGAGAGAGAGAGAGAGGACAGGATTCCTCTCCCCGGTCGAGAAACATTTCCGTACTCCCTTATCGGGCCATACATATTATTGCAACAGCTATGGTCAACTATGGCTTCACTTACGGTGATTTGTACGATTCTTCGTCAGTTGAATCGAGAATTCCTCGTGCAAAATTTCTTCAAGGGATCTATGGTATGTAAGCTTAATCATAAAATTATCGTATAATCCCCATTAAATAGTTCTTATTAATGTATATCTCCTCGATATGATTCAAGTAAAAAAAAGAGGCATTATCTTCTCAGCCTAAAAGAAAAGAAAGAAAAATTGAAACAATGTGCTAAATTACATAAAATAGGACAACGATATTCAGCGGCACAGGTGACAAAAACAAACAAAGCCTGATGTGTTTTTTTAATTGTTAGGTTTTCTTCATAAACACATATGGCATATGTCACACACATATACAAATTTTTGTTGGAGTACAAATGTATATAAATTTATTATAAAGTTTTATTGTTTTGAATATTTTTAGCAGCGTTTAAACTGTTGATGTTTACTGAACATTAAATGTTAATTTTTGAAAGTTTACTCGTTTTTTGTCGTTCGTATGATTATTGTTTAGTCCGGTTTCCAAGCTAAGGAGACATCATCGCTAAGACTAACTCATGGTAAAAAATTTATTCTAAAGTGGTTTGGTGAAATATTCTCAAATTTTAAACCGTAGATACACGCTAGTTATTGATATTTTCGATATCGATGTGATGAAGGATAATATATCTGTCACCGCCAAAGAACGAGGTGTGGCTAATTCGTGTGTACGGCTAATTCGCGATTGGCCAAGAGTTTTGGATGAAGTCCGAATTGCAGAAATGATTTAGGTTTTGGAAGGCCATTTCGCGGAGACGAAGTGTTTGACCTCTGGCTAAAGCTCGATGTGCTGATGCAAAGAGGCCCGGTAGGAGCCAAATCCAGTTTTTTTAATTGCCAACGTGGGATACATGTCTATACATAGCAGCTATATTGGATTAGCCCCATGTTCCGAGAGGAAAAAAATTGAAATTGGAGAGAAAAACTTTACAGTCGAATCCCGTAACGAACTCCAAGAGACCGGAGAAATCACTTCGTTATTACGAAATTTCGTTATAAATGAATTCCAGGTTTATGTATTGTTCCTCTGTGAACTTATCTGAGGGATTACAAAAATGTTCATTAAAACGAAATTTTCGCTGTAACGGTATTCGTTAAAACGGGATTTGACTGTATAATAAAGTTTAGAATTTCAAAAAGAAAAATTATAAAAATTTTTTAAAAATTATGAGTCTTAAATAATATAAAAATAATTATATAGACATACAGTTTTCTCTGCACAAACTTCGGATAAAAAATGATTACAGCATCATGAGTGCGGTTTAAAGGGTTGCCATAAATAACGTAGATATAACTATCACGAAAAATACTTGACGATGATCCCGAAATATGTATTTTGCTATCGGACTTCGGCCAGGGGTCATCGGCCACTTCTCGAACTGGCCGGGTCAATATTTAACCAAATTGGTCAATTCTCGAAATGGCTGGCCCTGTCGCGAATTGTCCAATTTAGGGCTTTGGCAGTAACATATCTAACAATCGTTCACTTTTTAAAAATATATATATTGCAACGTATGAGGGCTACAAGCCTTTACAAAGGACTGTCTTCTCCATCTCATTTCTTTGAACTATTGGTTGCTATGGTGACTTAAGTTAATTCTTTTTGATTATTTTGTTTTTTGGGCAGTTTGATCTGCGTATTCGTTGTGTTTGGTCACGCTATTCCTTTCGTCCCTGTATTGTGCTTAGCCTAATAAAATAATTCACCGTGTTTGACCGTTTGTAATAAACGTGACATTTTTGGTGGAGGCGCCGGGTAACGACAGTTGTGATCAGCCTGGCTTCTAACGACGATTCTCGGCAGAGTAATCGATTACAGAATCTTCCTCCTGAATACGGACCGTACGTGACATCTTCAAGGACTATTCGTTCTCGAGCCATGACGACTAGAGGAGAAGAAGAACGTTCTACAATACGCACTCCAGCTCTTATGGAGGAGACCCGGAAGCCGAATATTTTCAGAGGTGATCCTGACCAAGATCCGACGAGGTGGCTGAAGGAGTTTCAGAGAGTGTCGAACTTCAACCGGTGGGATGACAGTCATCGCTTGGCCAATGCGTACTTTTTCCTCGAAGGTACTGCGAGGCAGTGGTTCGAAAACAACGAGGACACACTCACTTCGTGGTCAACGTTCGAAGCTGAACTGAAGAAAACCTTTGGTGACACCGAGCTGTACGTTCGAAGAGCCAAAGAACGGTTGAAGAGTCGAGCGCAAAGGACTGGCGAACCAAGTCCATCATACATCCAGGACGTATTGGGACTTTGTCATCTAGTAGACCCGGCCATGTCAGAAAAGGACAAGGTATCTCACCTCATGAAAGGAGTGGCCGAGGACGTATACCAGGCGCTGCTGATGAGAGAAGTCACCACCACTGCTGAATTCGTCAAGTGGTGCCATTACATAGAAGAAATGCAGCAGAAAAGGATCGGACGAAACAAGTTTGCCAGACTCCCAAACGTTGTTCCTATAGCTGCTATCGAGGAACAAGAGGATTTGTCATCTCTTATCCGTCAAATTGTGCGTGAGGAGATCCAGCGCTTAACCATGCCACCGGCAGAGACGCACCAACCAGGACTGCAAGCGATCGAGGCTGTCGTAAGGGATGAAGTGGGAAAGTCGCTCGCTTCTCTGTCTGGAGAACGTCAACGGCCGATTTCTCCTGGATCAAGACGACGGCGCCAGTTGACGCATACCCGTAGGACGGCAAGATTGGAACCAACATTGGAACAACTTCCGAGGAAAACTGATGTGTGGCGTACACAGGACAACAGTCCCGTTTGCTTCCACTGTGGACGTCCCGGACACGTCGTACGCTATTGTCGAGAGCGAAGGGCCATCTTTGACACCTACCGCAACAGCCAAGGCCGTCATGCTTCGTCATACCCCAGTAACAGCCGCATAACCGACGAGACCAGCATACCAGCCGCCAGGACCCCTCCAGCCAGCCCGTTTCGTGGACGATCGCCGACACGCCGCTACAGATCCCCGTCGCCGTATAGACGTTCTAGTCAGTCGCCGAATCGACGAAATGAGGAAAACTAAGCCGCGCGACCTTTGTTGGAGGTGAGGCCGCTATTTTTCAAAATCCTCCCAATGTCGCTAAGATGCTCGGAAATCATGTTGATGTTATCCTCGACGACCATCCCATACGTGCACTAGTAGACTCTGGAGCCTCCTTCTCTGTGATCTCAGAAGATTTTCGACGTCATTTACGCAAAATTATGTTTGTAAATAGTGAACAATGTTCCTCACAAGATGTTATCTTAAAAGTCGCTAATGGCAGTTATGTAAAACCTCTTGGAACCTGTACTCTTCGTCTCACCGTCAATGGTCACAGTCAACCAGTGGAATTCACAATTATGCCGAAATGTAGCCATGATGTCATCCTCGGTTGGGATTTTCTAGAAGCGTCTCAAGCAATCATAGACTGTGGCAAGTTAGAATTTACGTTTGAAGAGATCTTACATGATCATCGGTCTACGCAGAAAGGGGGGTTGTACGCTGTAGAGGATTATACCATACCAGCACGCTCAGTAACTAAGATACAAGTATCTGCTCCTATGCTGGATAATGACATTGACGTTATCGTAGAAAATAATAGGTTTTTATTGATGAACCAAGAAGTTGCCATCCCATCAACCATCATGAGCCTCGCTAATAACAAAAGGGAACTGTGGGTCGCTAATGGGCTAGCCCAACCTCGACGTATCTTGAAGAACATGTGCGTTGGCCACGCCGAACAACTTGACTGTAACTATGTGAATGCTTTATCGGAAGTGCTGTCGTACGAGAATGTTAGCAAGAGTAATGCGAGTCCAGTCGATTATTCGCAAATGTTGTCAACGGATCTTGATAGTGAACATCAAAAGAAATTGCTTCTATTGCTAGAACAGTTTCCGGAAGCTTTTGGTGATGGAGGTAAGGTGGGGAGTTACAAACTCAACGTGAAGCACAAAATCAACACTGGAGACCATTCTCCCATCAACCAAAGACCTTATAGGGTATCACCTGCCGAACGTCGAATAATTCAAGAGGAAGTTGAAAAGATGCTGAAAAAAGAAGTCGTTCAGCCATCTGAAAGCCCCTGGTCCTCTCCTGTAGTTCTTGTCAAGAAAAAGGATGGCACTTGGCGATTTTGTGTCGATTACCGCAGATTAAACAGAATTACCAAAAGAGACGTCTACCCACTACCTCCTATAGACGATACTTTGGATTCTCTAAAGGGCGCAAAGTATTTCTCCACCATGGATTTATGCAGTGGCTATTGGCAGATTGAGGTTGATGAAGCTGACCGTGAAAAGACTGCTTTCGTAACACCAGAAGGACTATACGAATTTAAGGTGATGCCATTTGGACTTTGTAATGCTCCAGCAACTTTTGAGCGCATGATGGACAACCTCCTTCGTCACCTTAAGTGGAATATGTGCTTATGCTACCTCGACGACATCGTCGTCTTTTCCGAGACATTCGATGAACATCTTAACCGTTTAACAGCTGTTTTTCAATGCATTCAAGACGCAGGTCTTCACTTGAACCCAAAGAAATGTTTGTTTGCAGCACCGGAAATTAAAATTCTTGGCCACGTTGTGAATGCCGAGGGAATTAGACCAGATCCAGATAAAGTAAGAGCCATTACAAATTTTCCTGTTCCACAAAACATCCGAGATGTGAGGAGTTTCTTAGGGCTCAGCTCTTACTACCGAAGGTTTATAAAGGATTTCTGTCTGAAAGCTGCTCCATTGCAAAATTTATTGAAAAATGACGTAAAATTTCGTTGGGAAAAAGATGAAGAAGAAGCTTTTAAAGTTCTAAAGAAAGCCCTAACTTCCGACCCAGTATTAGGGCTATTTGATGAGAAGGCTGAAACAGAGTTACATACCGATGCCAGTGGTTACGGAATAGGAGCAGTGCTAGTCCAACATCAGAACGGGAAAGAGAAAGTTATAGCATACGCGTCCAGAACTCTATCAAAAGCCGAGAAAAACTACTCCACCACGGAGAGAGAATGTCTTGCGGTCATATGGGCCATTACAAAATTTCGACCCTATATTTTCGGAAAGCCTTTCAAGATTGTTACCGACCATCATGCCTTGTGCTGGCTAGCCAGCCTGAGAGATCCTTCCGGACGGTTAGCACGATGGGCGCTGAGACTGCAAGAGTACGAGGTCTCAATAGTATACAGAAGCGGAAGAAAACATAATGATGCCGACAGCCTTTCAAGGTACCCCGTTGACGAAAGCTCCGTGCCAGAGGACATTAGTGTCATAACTTCAGTCCTCGACCTAGCAAGTGAACAACTCAAGGATCCCGATGTAGCTAATAAGATCCATGCTTATGAAGGGTCAAGCGGCTCTCTTAAGACCGACTTTGAGGTTATCGACGGCGTTTTGTGCAAGAAGAATTTTGATCCGGCGGAAAAAAAGTGGCTACCTGTTATTCCGAAACATCTACAGTTGGACATCCTCAGACATTTCCATGATTCCTTAACAGCAGGCCATTTGGGATTTGCGAAGACTTACGACCGAATACGAAAGCGATTCTCCTGGCCCGGTCTATATCGAAGCGTACGTCGCTATGTATTGCATTGCAAGGAATGTCAGCGAAGAAAAAACGTAGCTCAAAAACCACCGGGCCGTTTGATTCCCATTCCTCCAGCAGAAGCACCCTTCTGTCGTATTGGTATGGATCTGCTTGGACGGTTTCCGTCAGGAAACCGTCTTGACGGAATGGAAATGTCTGAGGATGTCCAACTGTAGATGTTTCGGAATAACAGGTAGCCACTTTTTTTCCGCCGGATCAAAATTCTTCTTGCACAAAACGCCGTCGATAACCTCAAAGTCGGTCTTAAGAGAGCCGCTTGACCCTTCATAAGTCTCGAGCAGGAAATAAATGGATCATTGTGAGTACTGACTATTTTACCCGGTATGCTATAACAAAAGCACTGCCTTCAGCAGATGCACCAGAGGTAGCCAAGTTTTTCGTCGAAGAAATTATGCTAAAACATGGAGCTCCGAGAACTCTTATAACCGATCGGGGACAGGTTTTTCAGTCAAGACTCGTTGCTGAACTCAACAGACTTTGTAATGTGACCCACAGATTGACCACGGCGTATCATCCTCAGACGAATGGCCTCACAGAACGTTTTAACAAAACGCTAGCAGATATGTTGTCCATGTATGTCGATGTCGAGCAGAAAAACTGGGATGAAATCCTACCATTCGTCACGTTTGCCTATAACACTGCTCGACAAGAAACTACTGGATTTACACCTTTTTATTTATTACATGGACGCGAAGCTGAAACTACCCTAGACACTATGTTCCCATACAGTTCGGGTGAACCGGAATCTGATCATCTTGGCCAATTAATTGCACAAGCAGAAGAGTCAAGGCAGATAGCACGGCTGCGAACTTTACAGGCTCAACAATATGACAGCCAACGTTATGATTCTCAACACCGAATGGTAGACTACAAGCCTGGAGATCTAGTGTGGATTTTCACACCTGTAAGAAAAGTCGGGCTGTCGGAAAAATTGATGAAGAGGTACTTTGGCCCGTATAAAGTTTTGAGAAAATTATCAGATGTGAATTATGCGGTAGAAGATTTTGATCCTGCTTCACGACGGCGGAAATCAAGAGATGTTGTTCATGTGCTCCGTATGAAACCGTACAATGACCCGGACGCTCAGGACAGCTCCCGTTCCAACGACGACAATACTAAGGAGGAACAAGGAGAGCAACAAGGCTGACAACAAGTCTCATGAGCCGTCGTACAAACAGCGGGACGCTGTTTCTGTGAAGAGGGAGTAATGCAACGTATGAGGGCTACAAGCCTTTACAAAGGACTGTCTTCTCCATCTCATTTCTTTGGACTATTGGTTGCTATGGTGACTTAAGTTAATTCTTTTTGATTATTTTGTTTTTTGGAGAGTTTGATCTGCGTATTCGTTGTGTTCGGTCACGCTATTCCTTTCGTCCCTGTATTGTGCTTAGCCTAATAAAATAATTCACCGTGTTTGACCGTTTGTAATAAACGTGACAATATCATCTCGAGATATCCATATATTTCGATATATATTTATCATCTCATATGAGATGTAAGAGGAGGGGAAAACGGGTCATATTATCCAGTTTTAAATGCGAAGTATGGTTATTGTTATCAAAACCCTTAGTCCCGATGCAATGACATTAAGCAGCATCGACCTCATCTGGAAATTTCGAAACCCGGTGATACTTTGTAAAGTACTTTTCATGCGCTGTTGAAAGGATCCTTGTTAATAAAAGAAAAACAAAATAAGTGAGACGTCACTTTAAAAACCGGAATGGACTATGTGTGAGTTATACAGTTTTCTCATACACAAAATTACTTCAAACACAAAATATTTTGTAGAAGTTGATCAAAAGTACTCTCAACTTGCTTCCTTGTGTAGAAATATTATTTATCCATTGTTTTATTTCAAATTTTTATCAATTATATTCTATTATATCTATGCTATCATATGGGGTCATTCAAGTATTACGTCAGCATCGATGGAGGGAAGGGGGTTTCCGATTTGCTGACTTTGGATGACAAGAGGGAAGGGGGGTTTTGGATGATGCTTACGTCATCAACCACCCTTTATGAAAATAGAAAATTTTCCTAAATGGCATCTTACTCGGTGTCCCAAAAACGAGAAAAACCATTTGATAGTTTGTGGGCACTTCTCCCCTATTGAAAAGTGTCCTACAGAACCACTTTAGTGAGCTCTAAATGTTTTGCGGATCCAAGTGATATGGAAATGTCTCCGGGTCACTCAAGTGCTCTAGTACTGTGCCACGCATCACTCGAGTGATCCGTAATTATATGCCGTGGATCACTTAAATGATCTGAGAATGTACAGCGGGTAACTTGAGTGAATGTAGAACCGCACTAGGGGGGGGGGGGAGAGGGGGCAATTACGTGCTCTAAAACTATGCCACATGCCACTCAAGGGATCTCTAAATGCGTGATGGATCACTTAAGTGTTCTGGAACTGTGTCCCGGGTCGTTTACGTGATCTGAAAATGTGCCACGGGCCCCTTAAATGCTCTAGAATTATACCAAGGGTCACTTAAGAGATTTGTAAATATGCCGCTTAGTTCATTTTTACAAAATTAGGTTTGAGGAGGGCAGGCCGCATCAGATAACACCCACGGCCATATTTGGTCTGCGGGCCAAGGTCTTTCATGCGATTTTCCATATATGGCTTAGAGAGTGGGTCGCAATGAATTTATTAAAGAGAAATGTTTTGAGTTCATAGCCTTGAAATAACATAGAAATTAACAGAAATTGATTATAATAACATATACAGGTATTTTCGTCCAAAATTTCAATTAAAAAAAATATTTTTTTATCGTCGGGGCGGGGGGTCGCACGAGCCCCCTATGCCCCCTTCCCTGTGTATGTCCTTGATCCCACCAATATGCGTTAAGATTCAGAGGGGCAGAGCTGATGAGTAAATTTATCTGATAAGGGGAGAGGGCGTAAGAGTTTTGCTGACTTTTGCTGACAAGGGGAGGGAAGGGGTCAAGAATGGCTATAAATTTGCTGGCGTAATACTTGAACGGCCCCTATGCTTGTAAAAAATTTGCCTGTGTCCAATACTGAACTTTTTACAAATTTTCAAAGAAAAAGTACAACCATTAAAAACAGCTTGCACGCATGACAGTGTATGTCATTTATCGGAATCTCAAGAAAGCTATTTCATTTGAAATGTAATTTTTTTATATTTAACCAACAGACTTCATTGTTTTATAATTCAGTCAATATTTGATTGTGAGAAAGCTAAGCTTTTTGTTTTGTTCACCCTGCCAGTGTATGGAAATTATTTCACTGAACATACTTATAGAACGAGGGTTCTTCGAATATTTTTTATCAATGATTTTGTAACTTTATGAGAGAGAAATTATTAACTTTTCTCACTTGAACGGATTTTAGAATGATGTCGGACATCATTCTAGAAGCCATTAAAGTGGTGTCCGACATTTCTTTTTAATTTCGAACTAACGATATTTATGAAATCAACCTTTGGGAAACGACAGAAACGGACACAACGGATATAACGTACGGTTTATATTTTTTAGATGATTCATGTCATGTATATATATATATATATATAATTAGATAGTTTTTCATAATCTTTACCATTTTTGGAGTCACGAGCGGACGTGTCATGCCCATCATCGAAAGACAAGCGTTCATCAGCCAGCTCTTAAGAACCACATGGACATATTCTCTATTTCAGATGACCACAACACTTGAATTACCTTTGAGAGAGGTATTTTATCGAAGGTTTAGGTCAGCGCCTATTGCGTATGCAATGGGTCGAAACCGCCGATTCTAGAAAGCCATATTTTAAGATGCCATGCTTGATTATTTTAGTAATGATATAGACAGAAACCATTGGTCCAGTAACCAAAGAAAGAAAATAGTCATCTTTATTGAAATTTAAGGGGTCTCCTACCTTTTAACATGGTAAACAACTTCCTTATGTAGAAATATTATTGAAAGTAATATTTATCTATTTTTTTTTTGTATTTCAGATTTTTCCAAATATATTTGATTATACAGGGTGTCCCATCAAGACCACCGAAACTTTGCGCAACCAGATTCCTCGCTTGGAATGCATAAGAAATGTTCAAAGAACTGTACCTGTACGACCCATAGTTTAAAAAAAAATTGCGAAGAAAAGTATGACGTGATATCCGGTGCAAGAAAATAAACTTTATTGAAAACATAAACACATACACATTGGGATTTGCATATGTTTGTTTACATAGGAAGACGTTCAAAATGTCCAGCGCGCATATTGAGGCATGCATGTACGTGCCGTGGAGTGACCTCAAGCCTTCGTTTGATATGACACCGAATATGACGTCATACTGTTCTTTGGAAATTTTCTAGAAAACTATGGGTCGTACAGGTACAATTCTTTATGTATTCCAAGCGAGACATCTGGCTGTGCAGAGTTTTGATGATCTTGATGGGACACCCTGAATATGCTACCCTTATCCTCTTTTTTCTATATTTAAAAAAAAATGTATTAAAAAACTTACGCGTGTTTCCGGTTCTTAATTATTCACAAATTTAAAAAAAACAAATTAAAAGCAGCTCGCGTGAATGATAAAATAACATTACATCAATGAAATTGAATTAAAATTGATTGAAAGTAAAACAAACTGTTCTATTCATAAAATAACGAAAGAGATTTGAGAGCCATTCACAAATAATTTGGTTTTAATTTCTTTTAATTCCAAAATTTCGAATTTAATTTTGAATAACATTGAGCCGAAGAAATTTCAATCTTTTTCATCATTTCATCAACTGAGTAATTTTGTTTGCTTTTTGAGCCATTTTTTTGTATTCAATTACATTCATTTAATACAATTTTATCATGCGCGTAAACTGTTTTTAATTCATTTTTTTTTTAATTTAGACAAAATTAAATATTGAAGATATGTAAAATTTTAAAAGCATAAGATAGCAAGTACAATCAAATATATGCGATTAAATTTTGAAATAAATCATTGGATAAATAATAGATTTAGTAATATTTCTACACATAAAATTTTTTTTTCATCTTGTTGAAAGATAGGAGACCCATTAATTGTGATCTGTGCAGATGGATATGATTATATCATCTTACAAAGATTCTTAACAGCTGGCTTATGCAAAGATATATTTTTTTAGAAAGAGAGAAGATACAACTGCCCCTGGGGGGAATCGATCCCCACGTCCTTTCATTTTCTGGGTGAACGCCTTAGACCACTAGACTACAGAGGCAATGAAAATGCCGATCTTTCCTTGGAGCTTGTGTGCACTGAATGGAACCGTACAAGGACGGTCGGACGCAGTTTAGGTCAAAACTCATAATTTGCTGACGATGCCACCAGGCGGCGGCTTATCCGATGATGACGTCACTCTCCGCTATCTAAACAAAGGTTTTTAACAGCTAAAACTGATGCGAAGATAAATTTTTTTGGAAAGAGGAACAAAACTCAACGAGAATGAGATTGACGTCATCCTCGGATAAGTCGCCATTTGGTGGCATCGTCAGCAATTGTGAGCTTTGGCCTGAATTGTGTCCGACCGTCCATGTACGGTCTCGTCCAGTGCACACGAGCTCCAAGGAAATATTGAGATATTCGTTGCCCCTGTAGTCTAGTAGTCTAGGGTGTGGGTTCGATTCCCCGCAGGAGCAGTTGAATTTTCTCTCTTTCCAAAAAAATATAACTTTCACCATTAAGCTATTAAGAACCTTTGTATGGATAGCGGAGAGTGACGTCATCATCTGATTATATCAACTTATACATCATTAAATAAACAATACAAAGTACACGCTGAACAAGGAAGAGTTGTTTCGTAGGAATGCCAATTTGTAGTTGCGAAGTTAAGCCAGGTTTTCCTAGGAGCAGGTTTCTACAGCGCGGAGCGTGAAAACGCTGATTGGTAAAAAAAAATCCCTGAATTACAGGTTTTTTAACCAATCAGCGTTTACACGCTGCACACAGCGCAAAAGTTCTACTCCTAGGAAAACCCGGCTTTAGGGATATGAAAATTGATTATCTTTTCGGAATGTTATCCCACGATGATTTTTTTCGCACTTTTCGACAGATTTGTATGAACACGAGACCAGTGGACACTATTTATACAACTATTCCGCATAAACTTCCAATGTGCAACCTTTTCTTTTCCTCTATAATTTAAACTATTTACGATGAATTTGACAATTCCACACAACAACGTGATTTTTTCGTAAAACGGTTATTTTTACAGAATTATGACTAGAAAATGCTATATCCAATGTCACAACAACCTCACTTCAACTAATACATAATGGGCTTATATACGAACCCGCACTTTTAACATCCTAATGATATATTTGTAAAAAAAAATGCATTGCTATTTATATCCGAACCATGAAAATAAATTACAATTTCTTTTATAATATAAAGGACCTTATTTCAAGAGGATGCATCAAATGAAAAAGGAAGGACAATGCCATCACTTCAAAATGTAAAAAAATGGTATCAAAATTAAAAGAGAAATACTAATAAATACTCAGCATCAATTCATAACAGATAAAAATATCCACAAATACACACATAACCTACTTCTCTTATAGTTCAAATAAATTACGTTTAAACATTTCTTCAGAGATGAACATTAATATTATTTTTGAGTGCTTAGGTTCAGTTTGCTTCTTTTTTTCCTTTTTAAAACTGAAAAAAAAATCATTCGATACTTTTGAGAGTAATTAAATACTTTAACCTCATTAGAGTATCATCAAGATATTTTCAAAGAGGTTAATTATCCTCCTTCGTCAATTGATGTCATGTCTTTTTTCCTCTTCTTTCTTGTATTTAATATAATACTTGAAAATACATTTTTTTTTAATTATAAAAATATGATACCTGATGTTGAGTAGAAATATTGAAACTTCGCTTATTTTTCTTCAACTAATTGCACTAAAAAAATTATTTCTTTTTATTGTCTTTAAAAAAAATAACAACAAATATTGCTGTGATAATGAATGCACTGAATTATTTCTGACGTTTATGTAATTTCTTTTGATCTTAGTTTCAAGTTTCATTAGGAGAAAACATCTTTCGGAAATCCATACATTGAAACATTAGTATTTAGAAAAAAAGCACTTATGCCGTATTTGGATATCTTGCATTTTTATTAAATAATTTAGCATTTGATAAGATGGAAAGGTTAAGATAGAAAAATAACCTGGAATGTTGTATTCAACATGTTCTAGGAACATAATAATAATTTGAATCGAAGTAAATTCAAAGAAAATAATTGAAGTAGTGTTAGAAAAACTGTATATTTTATAAATAAATGATGAATATAAAGAATACTTTAACCAAATTCGACATTTTGAAAGCCTCTTCAATGATTCATGCATTCGTGAAGACTTTTACAGTAATAAAAATATTGTATTTATACAAAATTGCCACGTTTTTAAGACAAATAAATTTAATTGGTCGAATGGTCGACGCGTTTCGGCTCTTCAATGGAGAGCCGTCATCAGGACTTCGTGGTGAGAATTCACACGAATGAGTCGTGGAAGAGTGATGTTTACGTCTGGTCGTCCGAAGAGTTCGCCTTTGTATTTGCTGCGTCCGAGTGGTCTTTGGATGCGAATTGGGGAGCCATCTGTTGTAAAGTGTTGAAAGTTTTTTCACGACTGAGGTTAATAAAGCCTGTCCAAGCTGACGAAATAGGTGGTGTGTTTCTTCCATCATTAACGAGGAAATTCTGGCATGTTCTGATGAAGTATCCCTCGAGAAAATTCAATTCAGAATTGTGTGTTGCTTTTTTAAAAACAAACGCTTTATCAAAACGCTTAAAAAAGCAACACACAATTCTGAATTGAATTTTCTCGAGGGATACTTCATCAGAACATGCCAGAATTTCCTCGTTAATGATGGAAGAAACACACCACCTATTTCGTCAGCTTGGACAGGCTTTATTAACCTCAGTCGTGAAAAAACTTTCAACACTTTACAACAGATGGCTCCCCAATTCGCATCCAAAGACCACTCGGACGCAGCAAATACAAAGGCGAACTCTTCGGACGACCAGACGTAAACATCACTCTTCCACGACTCATTCGTGTGAATTCTCACCACGAAGTCCTGATGACGGCTCTCCATTGAAGAGCCGAAACGCGTCGACCATTCGACCAATTAAATTTATTTGTCTTAAAAACGTGGCAATTTTGTATAAATTAAAACCAGGCAAAGTTACTCATTTTTTGTGATAAAAATATTGTATTTTACATCTATATAGATTTGTGTGTCTATGTATGTTCTCAGTACAATGTACATATAATTTTCAACCGATCTCCACCAAAATTTGTACAGGGTGATTATAAATATTTTAACAATTTTCGGACATATGTAGCGCCTATTGTGATGGAGATATTTTGATGAAACTTGGTATATAGTATGCATGAATCTTGCGGGGAAAGAAAGATTCAGTAAAAAAAAGTTTAATAAAAATTTCACTACCATGTGTAAAAGTTCTCCTAAGATCCAAATAGCCTATATACCAAGTTTCAATGAAGCACGTCCACCACAATGGGTACTATATAGGTCAGAGTAGTGTGGGTATAATTCAATTGGCAATAATGGGCTTAATTATACTTTACCGCACACCAACTCCGGTCATATATTGCCGTACGGCAATTTCCAACCAGAGGAGAATGTAGGAAATGAATCCTACCTCCATCCATCGGTTGTCGCCCTAGGGTCGATAGGTACAGAAGTTGATTCTAACGTCCTATGCCCGGGGGACCGGTTTACCCATGGACCTTGATGGTAAACTTTATAGTGGGAGACGAGCATCTTACCACTGCTCCACTCGGAGCAGCTTAATCGTACTGACACTACTCCGACCTATTCAACTCTAGTTGTGGTGGACGTATTTCATTCAAACTAAGTATATATTTAGCAGGGGTAGCCAACCCGCGGCACGCGTGCTACAATTGGCACGCTGTGGTATCAGGACTAGTGGCACGCGAAGGCTTTTCAAAATTTAAAATTTTATTCTATTTTTCAGACAAAACCAAAAAATTCTATCCAATTCTTGAGCAATTCTTTTCTTACGAATGGCGGTGTTGTGCAAATAATAATAATAAAAAGTCTTATTCATATATGTTGAACATATCTATCTCTCTCTCTGTCTTTACCAAAAGTAAAACTATCGTATCAACAGATATATTTTGCATTTTATGCTCAGATGAACTCGGAAAGAAATGTCACCTGGTCCCTGCGGGGACTCTCTAACCCAGGCACTCTTGCATTCCTGGCAAGTATGCTAACCATACTTCACCACTGGAGATACTTCCTTGCCTTCCTTACTTTCAACTTGCGCCCGAGTGGCGCAGTGGTAAGATGCTCGTCTTCCACCATGAATGTTACCGTGAAGGTCCACTGGTTTGAATCCTGGAAAAACATAAAAAACATGTGCTTTACCTACCGATGCTGGTGCAACCACCGATAGATGGCGCTGAGTTTCTCACCCAACTAACTCCACTGACTGGTTTGAAATTGTCGTATGGCGATACGTGACCGGAGTTCGTGTGCGTAAAAGTAATGGATTCCTTATTTCACGCACTTTGGCGTGAGACGGCGCAGTAGGGGCATTAATAGCTTCCAATAACTTCAGCAAATAGCCCCCAGGTGGGATGATAGAGATAGACGGCTTTTTCTCTGCCCAAGTATCAAGGAAATATTTTATGCCGAATGAACTCGAAAAGTAGTCACTCGAATCCAAGTCCTCAAACTATCGTAGAAGGAAAAAATAGCGAAGAGATCCGAATTATAAAAAATTAAGCTGCACAGCCCATAAGGAAATGTTTTCGTGTTAAATATGAATGTCTCCTCGAGTTATCCTGAAGTGAATGCCATCATTTATTTCATGCCTGTCGATTATGATGGATAGTATTTGAGGATTTATTACCCTGGAAAGAAAGCTCCATCTGTTAACAAAAAAATTATCTTTAACACCACAACATGAAATAACTTAATAATTTTACCTAATCGATCAAAACCGGTATCTGTTTTTCTGAGCACTAAAGTTAGTCGAATCAAAATAAAATAAATAAGTCGTAGAATGCTGAGGAGAATCGCACTGCTTATGAGTAAAACAACAATCACATACATACTCATATTCCCACATTTCCAATGGACATTCATGATTAGATCCAATTTAAGAAAAAAAGTTCTATTTTTTCTTCTGCTTTATCAGAAAAAAAACCATCCAAATAGTAGAATACCATTGCTCTATTAATATTGATTCGTCCTCCATGTCTAAAGAGGATTTCGATGAAATCGGCTCATATACGTTATGTAAATCTCAGTAATCCACATCTGAGACAGAGGAAATACACGTGGGAATAGCGAAAACGTTTTGTTTTTTATGTTTTTGCCTTTCAATACCCATTCTTTTCTGGGATTACTGGGCAGCAATCCAATAAGTTAGACTAACAAAATGGTGGATGAAATAACGTATATACTGTATATTTCTTCTCTTACCCGATAACGACTCTTTCACGACCTCTTTCCTCATAGCAAATGAATGGAATTCGTAATTCGGGAATTCTTTCCCATTTCCAGTTTTAACGTCACCCTCGATCTCAGTCAGCGCGATATTATTCGAAATTGGTTCGGAGCGCTCCACCATTAACCCTTAATATTCCATATTCGCAATGGCTTAGAGTATTCCCAGACTCGGTACATTTGTTTTAAAGCCTAGCCATTATTTTGAGAAGAATCCCCCTTAGGGGATGCGTGAATGGGGTATGGAGAAATTAAGCAGACGGGCATATAAATATAAGAAGGACCTGAATTTTCCTTTTCGGAGACTAAATCTCTCTTTTCACGAAATAAGAGATAGACCAAAATCACAAATCCCCCCATTCATCCCCCGACTTTCTTTCTCTCTCGTCTTCTCTTTCTCTCTCTATTCCTTTATTTTCTTCTCAATTCCATAAGAAAATCGAAAATCGATCTCTACCGTCAACAAAGTCATCAGAAATCTGACTTTTAGTGAAGCGCACTTTACTCCAGGATCTTCCAAAACCGATCATTATTTTGCCTCGAGAGTAACGGAATCGAGTGCAACAAGACCAAAGAGAAAAGGGAAAAAAAATTGAAATCGATTTTGAAACATCAATGTATTTAAACGTTAGACGATAGCATTTTTATACTCTCCGAATTTCGAAGTTTAAGAGACAAAGTAGCTTCATTTCTTTGAGTTGGTTGACAAGCCGGGATCCTTTTATAGGAGATATAAAATTATTAGTTCATATTGCAATTTTACAGTTCGGTTATCATCCTTTCAAGAATAAACGAGTCTAAAATGAATTTTCTTATCTTTAGATTAAAGTTTCGCAGGAAAAATATTGAAGAGAATTGCGGGTATTTCTTCATTTTCAAGTTCAACCTACGTAATTTGAGAAAATTCAATAAACACATTCAAGGTTTATGTTAATCTCAAATAATTTGATCACTCAACCGGCACATGTCCTGATGGCAATGACTTTTACAATACGAAAAGTTGCAGATGTGTTAAATATTATTATCCCCATGATATGCCAAAACTCTATTATTTAATTTTTTTTCAAACAAAGTGCAAAGAAATGAATGAATCAAATATGAAAGGGATACTAGTGGGGAAAAGGGTTTTTAATTTAAGGTTAAATTAAAATTACTATTTATTATTCATTAAAAATTTTAGAATATTTGATTGACTTTGTAACGTTTGTAGTAGTCAGTTCAAAATTTAAGTGAAAAATTCAAAACCAAAAAATTCTACTGCTTAATTAGAAGTGAAAACTAGCGTCCCAAAAAAGAAAAACTATTAAATAATGGGCTAATATTACACCTCATTATTACAGTCAGGAATGTGAAAAAATCTGGAAGTTTCCCATATTCAGAATGAAATTGCTTCCGACGTGAAAATATGCAATTCAGAATGCTTTTGACTTGTTCAACGTGATATCACCATGAAAAACCGGCTCTTTCATTTAAGATATTATCCACTTATAACAGTTTAAGTGCTTTAAGGGCGTTATTGTTTGGTGGAAAAAGTAATAAGGAGACAGTAGCACAAAGAGCAAAACAAGAAAGTTACCAGAGAAGGTTGGTCAACCTCCCGATGCAAGCTGACCACAGTTGGACAATTTTGAGAGATGCTCCTTAGAGAATGCTCCTTAAGAGAAGTTCAGTACAAGCATAATTCAAAATGAAGTAACGTGTCAGACGCCGATGAGAATGAACTATTATGCTATAATACATTTGTGGGTTTTGTATGTATTTTTATGTGTATTAATGTCGTGCCTCTATATATTGGTGATGTTGCTATATATTTGTGTTATTTTTTGCATTATTAATTTATTTTTTACATATGCTTAGGTTGTTTTTAAATGTATTTTATTGTGTTATCATATGTGTATTAAATGTACGAGAGAAGAAACTTTATTCAAATTTGTCATCCAGTACAGCCAGTAAATATCGATGAGTTTTCTTCATCACACCTTGATACTCTTCTAAAACTTAATAGTATGTGAGTATTCACGCAGAAGTCCAGCGTCCATATTAAAAATGTGATGATAGGATTTTTTGTAAGTTTATTTTAATTTCAATCAAAAGGGAAAAAAATTAATCCTACAAAATTCTTTGAGTATTGTAGTTCAAGGTGAAATGAGTGACATTCCCCCCCATAAACATCACATTTACGTAAAATATCCTACGTGGGGATCACGTTGTTATTTAAAAATTAAAAAAAGAATTAAAAATTAAAATCTCATACTCATCAGAAACGTTACATTGGCAAAAGATTACTCATAAAATCTGAAACGTGTTAGAAACAAGAAGTGATCTGAGATATAAAGTTACTTGTTAGGAAAAATAATTTCTTCAATATTGTAATAAGTGGGATTGTGACACGAACCTTTCGTTTAAATTTTTTTTTTTGAAAATAAAATTTACCGTGAGCATCACCACGCTTTCCTGCAAATAGATCATCTGCACGTAAACATGTTGATTCTGCTGCGCTTCTACCATAAGATCTATAATATGTATTGTTGGGTGTATAGAAAAAATATATACCTATTTATTCAATAAAAATTCTCATTGAAAGTTGAGTGAAATCACCAGCAAATACTGGCGCCTTGGAGTTGGCTTTTCCTTATAATATATTTTGCGCAAGTGAAAAGTGTTTTACAGGTGAATATATATATATATATATATTTTTATTTTTATCTTATAATGCATTCTATGATTTTCATCAAGAATAGAAAGCGGTGAACGATTTTTTCCAATTCAATTTAATCATAGATATGCAATGGAGTTTCACAATTTAGATCGATATTTGAATTCTAAGATTGAAAAAAAGATTAGTTACATATTTGACAAGCTACGACTTTCTTCCCCGAAATCCTTCATGCGATGCACTTCTACCAAGTTTGGTGTTATTGTGTTAGATCGAGCTATATATGACTGTAATCTCAAACACTTACACTTCATACAAATTTTAATTACAGAAACTTCACTCTTTCTTCATTTTTTAAAGTGAACTTCTGGGCAATTCGCCTGATGAGCGATTTTGTATTCAAATTTTTAAAAGAAATAAGGAAACATTTCTCTCTGGTGAAGGGATGAAGTGAACAGACTTGAATTTGAGAAAATTTTCATTCGTTGCCACACCTGACAAATGTAATTAACATATTTTAAGTCAATTTTGTTAAGCATGCGTGTACGTGTTCAATAGGGTGGGTCGAAAAAAAAATTGATTTTTTATTTTTAGTCACTCTATATAGAGCGGAAAAGTTGCCTCCTTTAATAATAAGAGAAACAAAGTAAAACATTTAAAATCGGTTGATATCTTCAGTTCGCGCATCGCACTTGAAGTTCATAGAAATTGACAAAATTGAACATTTTTCTTAATTTTTTTAATGTTACTTAAAAACCCACGATCAATACGCTATAGTTTGTAATGCTTCATTTCTGTATGCAATCAATAACGAAATAAATTAAATCGTCGTCAATATTTCAATGTCCACCGGTCGCCTAATGTCTTTTCTCTATTGGACAATGATGTTCATCGTGATTTTCACTGATTTCTGCTATATATGTTTAATTCTGTTGTGTGGGTCCTTATAATGTTGTATATCCGTTGATATGTAAACCACACATATAAAAAAAAAACACGGGATGCGTGTGAATGTGCAATTTCAATCAACTGCTCATGCGAAAAAGCGAAAAAAAAAATATTCCTTCCCTTGAGCTGAGATTTATTTTTCTTCAAAAGAAATAAATATGGTTTGGCAAAAATTTTATCTTTGGACTTGAAAGTGACAAACATGTTATATGAAAGTGTCAAGCAAAAGACCCGTGAGCTTCAGCGAGCACAATGGAGACACAAATTTTCTAGCATCGAAGCTGAAGAATATATAGAACCTGAACACACTATTCTTCTGACGTTTCGGATGACAAGAATGGTGAATTTAAACCAACTACATCAAAAAAAAAAACCCCATTGGCAGATTAAAGTTAAACTGAGCGCTACAGCGTTAAACTCTGATCGATTTGGAGTGTTCGATCGCGCAACTGCTGCCACAGCATCAAGTTTTTCAATGTGGTTAACAAATGTAAAATCAGAAGAGAAAAGAGTGATTTGACGTTTACATCCACACTTAATGAAGAAATTTCTCGCCTTTACATTGACGGCAAAAAGATTATACTTTATTTGTCGAAAAAGTAAATGCCAAGCATTTTCGGAGGAACAGAAAAGAAGGCCATTATTCTCTGATTTAGGAACCTGGATCAACTTACATTAGATATGTTTCTCTTCCTCGAATACTTCAAACTGCATATCTCGAAGCATTATTTCTCAACTGTCTGAACTTAAAATATCGCTTGAAAAGCTACAAGTGATCGGGTGCGACGGTACCGTTACTAACAGTGGCTAGAAGAATGGCGTTATTCGTCAGCTAGAACTGCACGTGGGAAGGCCACTACAGTGGAGTATGTGTCTACTGCACTTCAACGAACTCCCTTTCTGTCATATTTTTCAGCATATAGATGGTGCGACCATCCTAGCCTGGGCCGCTTCTGGGCCCATTGGACAGAATTTTATTGAGTGTGAAAAGCTACCTGTGGTGGAGTACGAATCTGTAGATTGTTTGATTCCAAATGTAGACAGAAAGATGCTGAGCAAACACCAGCGGTATTTGTTAGACATACCCAAAGTAATAAAGTCGGGAGATTGTCCAGAGGATATGTCAATCCGAGATCCTGGTTTACTATTACGTTCTAGATGGCTAACTGATGCAAATAGAGTCCTTAGGTTGTATATAACTTTTCCCAATCCTTCTGAGAACTTCAAAGAAATATTTGCTTTCATGGGGGGGGGGGAATAAAGGCCTCCTACAAGTTGCAATAAACCAAAATATATTACATGAAAAAGAAATAAAAAACATTCAAATCGTTAGATGACCATATTTCATTCCCAAAAATAAGATGAACTGGGATTTAAAATGCTTAAATACGATAAAGTATGTGACCAACTGTCATCAAAAAACGTTACCAAAAGTCGACAAAATCTCTAATCACAGTCAAAATCACTGAAAAATTGAGGAAAAAAACGAACCTGACAAACATATGAGACGGATATGCACATGCATCTGTATTAGCTATAAAATTATCACAATAAGTTCTGAAAATGCTTTTTTCATTCGCGATTTTACTGAGCATTACAAATTTAAATAAGCAGCGTTGAAAAAACGGGACAAATGTAGAAAAAAATTAAGAACTAAAAATAGAGGAATGCACCATAATACGGGACACAAAAAGTCCGCCGAATCGATTCAGAAAGATTGAAAAACGATACAATAGAGTAATAAAGGTAGTGATGTGATACAATAACATGATGTAAGCATACATAGATTGGCGTTCATCATTGGCGATGCTAGTACACGAAACCAAGAGATAACAAGAAATAGATTACATCTAAACGAAGCAGCAACAAAAAGTCATGTTTTTCCTTTGCTCATGATTGTTGGTGGTGTCATTTTTCTCTTTGGCGTTTTACTCTCGGCCATCACTGGCGTGTGTGTGTGTGTGTGTGTGCAGTCAGCAGGAATTTTCTCGAAGGATCCAAACTTCTTCTCATTCCTTATTTTTTTCTTCCCTCATCTGCCGCAGGTGTTGGATCGATTTAAGAAACATTAGACCTCATCCATCAATGGTTGAGTACTGATATCCCATCCACATCCACATACATTCAGTGACGTACCTGATGAGAATATGGGAGGGGACTAAATCTGCAGAGAGAGGCATAACTCCTGAAAAAATAAGGAAAGAACAAAAAAAAATGAGTAGATGTGGATAAAGATCAATGTCTTGGAGAATGTCTCATCAAGTCAAATTTCAACGAAGATAAGACTTTGAGGTGCATTTTTTTATTGCTACTTAATAGTTGTCTATCATTACGTCGTACAAAATACGATTTTTCATTAAAAAAGCATCTTTTTCTTCCGTTTCAAATCGTAAAATTGTGGCAATCTCATATTAATTTTGAAAGTTGTTATGCATGGTCCAAGGAAAGGATGCGCAACCTGTGAACCGGTGGCCAAATGCGGCCACCAAGGGGTTCCATCCAACCCTCGAACGGTGTTCCGGTCGAAAAGTATGAATACAGCCTTCGTATCAATACATATGATAAATACCTAGGTTGGCAATATTTCATTAATGAAAATTCGAACACTTGAATCTATATACGACGCACCGGCAAAATAATCATCATCAAAGGCGGCTCTTGCGACGTGTGGCCCGTCTGGTTGGGGGGGGGGGCACTCCAGGAGGTGTGTCTAATTCTAGTTTGAAGCTTTATCGACAAGTATAACATGGTCGAGCGGGGGTGCCAAAAAAAGGTCCCGCACGAGCCAATTATAGCTAAAACAAGTCATCAAAGACATGAAAAAAACTGCCAATCAAATCTAAACCAATTGTCATAAGTTTTTAAAGTTTCGCACAATCGTAAATTACTGAAAAGTCACCAATGACGGGAAACAGAGGGATATTGCAAGTTTGGATTGGATAAAAATATACCGCTGTTCACCAAAAATGATTGTATTATATGTTTGATAAAATCGTGATATGGATTTCTTTATGTAACTATAATTAGTTATGAGAGTAATAATGATCATACCATAACCTATATGTCATGAAAATAATCCGAGTTATTGATTTCAGTGAAGAATAGAAACCGGTGCATTCCTCGTTGAAAATACGGGAAAAAAGGGGCATTTTTTTTAACAAAACATTTTGAATACATACGCACGCAATTTCTTAAATACAATTCCATTAAGTACACAAAAAATCCATTTGAAGCTTTAAAGTTGAGGAGTTTAAGTGTTTTTCCTGCAGCTTCTCGGGCCTTTTCTTGTAGAACTGGGTCAGAAACAGGTAAATTCGTGTTTCTGCTGAAATAATCCGATCCTCAAAGATCACCATTGAATTAGGCAAATATTCGGAAAGTATAAAAGGAGTTTTATATTTTCCGTATATTGCCTTATTATTTGGTGATTCCTGAGTATTTCAGGACAAAGTTCATCTACTCTTCTAAATCGTACACAACTGCGTCCACGGCAAGTCCTTCTGTGTCTTATGAAATTAATTTTTCCTAACTTGATTTCCGTTTTTCAACCTGAAGTCATATAACAAATAAACAAAATCTAGACAATCAACGCCAATGGGCAATCAAAATCATAAACGGGATTATAAGATGGTGATGTATAGCCGTCCATCCCATAACAATCTAGTATATAATCGTCAATTGATCGAATATTGCCGATAATCTTGGAATATAAAATTTCGGATCTCGGTGAATTAGTTGCAGATCGTCATCGTGTAAGCCGCAAGTCGTTACAGGAATCGTCACCGGGTGAACTAAGATCACAGCACAATTCCTTATAGCCGAGTAAACCACACTTAATTCGTCCTTGCCATCAATGACTTGATTTATCTCTTTGCAGGTGAACTTGCTTCGGTTTTCCATTTATTGGTTACTTTTGTTGACGCCGACGTGGTCGAAGATCATATTTCCTTCTAAGATCAATCCATGGGGCTCTTGCCGGTTTGAACTCGTCATCGTTCCCACCGCTCAGACGCGCACTGTCAATCTTCTCGGTATGTATGCGGTGTAAGTTGTTATCGAGGAACAATATAATCCACCGCAACCGAGCAAGACTCATAGGGCTCTTCAAACCTCCCCTTTTGAAACACATTCCACCGTTTTTGGGAATAGCACGTAAATGAAATTTTTTTGTATATGGGCAAGAAGTCACTTATATAATGCCATAAAGATCCAATCTCACCACCAGCACACTTGATGTGGTCCTGACTTCTTGAAACGTTCTAGATACGTCGGTAATGGGCCGTGATCACAGTTATCATAATCATATCATAAGATAAGAGGGATCCGTCTCCTCCAGCTCCTGTAACTTCGGTACCAGCGCCTCCGTTAATTAAGGAGATCGCCGCGTCTTCACCATGACAGTGCGTTGGTGGCACTGTTTGAAAGCGAGGAGCGGGATAAATCTTAAATCTAATCAAGTGTCCCGGAGATATTTTAATCTTCGACAGTGATCAAAAACGAATTAGACTAAGTGTATTGAACTGCCCGAGCGCAATGGAGCACTCTGCCCTTCTATCATACAATCCTTGATCAATCAAATTTTTGATTGCGCCTTTTATGATTTTATACAACTTTCTATGATTATTTATTATCCGTGTCCATTGCACTTTGACTTTAACTTGATTAATTTGATTCTTCGTTTTACGTAATTTTTAATTTTCTTGAACTATATGTAATCTTTGACGTTAGTTATATTATTGGTTTTGTCGGAGATGCCCTGGACCTCCACCCTCTGGGGAAGGGGGGCGAAGAGCTTACGTTGGTTCTTGCGACAGAGTTTGGGTGCCTCGCCATTTTCCAGTTATCATATAATCACTTTCTCTCTCAACCAAATTGTACCATTCCAACGGACGCGTTTCTTTATCTTGTAGGCATCCTTTTGTGCATTCGTGTTCCATAGCAGTTGCCACTTTTATATGGACCAATATGGACTGAAAAGGTATTGAAGATTCATTGTTGATTCTGATGATAAATTATACTTTTGAAGGATTTATTGTTTAATGGATTACATCTTGATATTTGTGGAACGGATGTTTCTAAAGATCTATTATTGAACGGATTGTTTGTCGAAGATCTATTGTTCGTGGGTTCATTTTGGATAGGAAAAAAAAACGTAAACATTGACGAATGTTAATGATATTTGTTTTTTCAGTGTGAATACTTTTTAATCGTACAATTTATTGTATGCAAAACACATATTATTTGTAAATTTTAAAGCAGTCCAAATATAGAATTTTTACGAGCAATCACAAATGCAATGTCATCAATTCATCAAGTTTAACTTTACTGAATAATATGCATTCCTGTTATTAGTTTAAAATGGACTATTTCTTTCATAACTTTGCGGCACCTGATAGCTTCATGATTTTATGAAAAATATTAAGCCGTCCTCTGAGAGAGAGAGAGGCAGATGTGTGTGCACGGTTTTTCTTAAATTACTAACATTTGTAAGAGGATAAACAATTGTTTTTTTAATATATTAAGTACTAATGCTTTTTTAATGAACGTAGCAAATATTTGCTCCGAAATCATAACATTTTCAGACGCTCATTCATGAAAAATAAAATTATAGAGAAGAAAACTAATGACAAATTGATGCGTCGTTAAAAAATACAAACACAACATAAAAACACTCTCAAAATCTGAATTGGTAACGAGGAAAAAAAACACTTGAACTAATTGGATTATACAAGGAATGATGCCCTACTAATAAAACAAAACACTTTTTTTTTATACGGTTTTGTTTGAGCAGCAATAGCAATTTCCAATGTTTCGGAACTGATACCGAAACTCACGCTATTCGTGTAACTCGGTCACGAGCAAACTCTTGTCTATTTACACAGTAACTGGTTGATTTTTTTTTCTTTTTTTGGATACCCTTTTATACGGTTTTTGTAAATATTTACTCTCACTCTTATATTATTTGCGTATCTAGGATTTTCTTTTTGAATGAATGAAAATAGAGAAAATTTTCATTCCAGCCGAAAAGAAACATGAATGTTTCGGAAACCGATAGCTCAAACACTCTGGACGTGAATGGAATGGCTTTTCGAATTTCTCCGGGTGTGCATGAGAAATTATGTTCTGTCACGATATAATAGATGTTGTTTTTTCCCCATCAATACGTCATGAATCACCAACTACAGTAATTAGTCTTGTCAAAAAAAACGAATATTGCTAATATTTTGTTTGGTTGTTTTAAATTAATTGTTTTGAAATTAACTGCTCGCACAACATGCTCCGATACGTTAAGCATATTGAGTAAATATTATCGTTATTACATTTATTCATCATTTAACGTATTCCATCATTTTTCTTAGCACTTTTGTAAAAATGGTATTGGAATGAACTTTAATAACATTTTTTTAATAGAAAGTAGTAACTGTCTCAAAGTAGTAAAAACAATATTACGTTTCTGTGTGCCCAATGTCATTTTCTATCAAAAGTCGTCTTTATTCCAAATTTTGAGCATAACAATCCATCTAGTAGTATACTACATGCAATAGTAAAAATGCATGTCATATTATAAACACGATTGCAAAAAATTCTATGAATAAAATGTTCTATTTCCACAGTGCATTCAGCTGGTGATGATAGTGTTGCCGTGTAGGTTATGAACCAAAATTCAGAGAATTATATGTTTACGCTTTAATTTTGTGTAACGCAATGCTTAAAACAATGTGAAACACATGTATTTGTTACAAGAGAAATACGTGTGATAGACCTCCCTCAGATTTTGGTTCATAACCCCTTAACAATATCCCTTTCAGACCGTGGTGCCACAAAAGCTGCTTTTTCTCGCTGTAGAATTTTATCTTTTGACCTCGAGCCGTAAGGCCCTGACTTAAAGGATTGTGTACGTTTTGAGAAAGGAATATGGTGAATATGAAATTTGGGAGCTTTTTCGTCAGATGGCAGCTTGAACTTTCAGAGGAGTTTTAAAAATGGTTTCCAGGAAAAAGTGTAATTTATTACATAAAATTCAGCAATGAAATTGTAGAAAATCTGTATGTGAAGATGGATATACCCTTCATGATCATGGCTCATAAAATATGAATGAAATGAATTCTCTCTCTTTTTTTCACAAAAAAAGGTAAAAGAAATTAAAAAAATTAAGTAGGTGCTGATATATCTGTGTAATGCTTTTTTTAGTATCAAAAATTCAAAGATATTTTAAAAATTCTAAAAAATACTCGGGTTTGCAATGAAAATACGGCAAAATAGATTAAAGTTTTGTAATGATACAATCAATATATTTGACATGAATGTCGCTCTCCACTTGTTAATACAAGATTTACAGAAGACTGGATGTTGTGAAGATATTTGTTATTTGAGATGTTCATTTTTTAAGGAAGGAAAAAACTCATCGAGGGACCCGGGTTCGTCTCCCGGTAGAGGCAGAGATGAGTTTTTTCCTTCCTTAAAAAATGAACATCTCAAATAACAAATATCTTCACAACATCCAGTCTTCTGTAAATCTTGAATCAATATATTGTTGGACAACACATGTTTAAAACTGAAGTAAAATACCAAAAGCAGCATTCTTTCCGTAAAACGTGTTTAAAATTTTTATTCACACATTACTTGATGTGAAAACGCAGCGCTAGAGTGGCGTAACTTCGGTTGCAATCGTCATATAAACAAAACATGGCTTATTTTAGAATCAAAAGAAATGAGGCTTTCATAAAAAAAAAAGAACTGTATTTTCTCTTGAGAGATGACGTTTTAAAAGTAGTCGGATATCTTGAAATCGAATGGAAACAGAAAAAAAAATCATGTATTAAATATATGACGATGAAAACGTTTCACCGTATGAAAATATTTTTTAATACATCGACATGCTTTTTTGGTTTCAAAAGTTCTTTTGTATTAGATTTTACAGAACAGAAAAAACTCTTTTTAACATCAAATGCATTTATCTTAGAAAATATCGATACACGCAACGAGTCATTTTCTGTTTGAAAATTTCTCTTCTTTTAGATTGTACAGAACAATAAAAAAATGAAATTCAAAAAAAGTAAACTATATATTTAGTGAAATTTCAAATACAATAGTGACACACAAAACCAAAAACACACACACAAAAAAAGAATCGAAGTTTCCTGTTGCTGCTATTAATAGTTACTAAACGTTCGATTGTTCTTCTTTCAGAACAAAAACACGTTTTCTAGAGTAATTTATGTGAACTTTTATGAAATGAAATATATAAGAAAGGAAAATCTCTTTTGAAGGAAAATGGAATTATCGTCTTATAACAAGTGAAGGAGAAAGAAAGAAAGAAAAAAAAGAGGCACTAAATGGAATGCTTCGAGGGAAGAAACAAGAAACAAATTCACAATAATTTTCAACAAAGAAAAACTGTTCGATAAATAAAAACTAAGAAAAAGAATCTTTCTTTTCATCTTTCTTTCTTTTCCTTCTTATCTTTACTTTGAAACATAAATTGCTGTAGTCTTTTAATATTGGACAAAAGCAGCAAAATCGGAATGTCCTCAGTAATGTTGTAACCAGCTGGACGAGACGTTTCTTTTGATTTCTTCTGTAAGAAGCAGTCATTTCTTTTAGCAGAAGATAGATAAAAAGATCTGTATATATATATATATATATGTGTATAGTTCAGTACTAGAATTCACTGCATTTAGTTTAGAAATTTTAATACTGTTTCCGTTATTATTATTTTTTTCATATTTTCATATTTTATAACTACCAATGTAAGAGGCATAAAACGTAATTCATAATAACTCTTAACATTCAAAGAGAACATTCAAGATCTCTCTTAAAACTATAAGATCATTATTTTTTTCATTATTTTCGATGAAGACTTAACGTATACAAGAATATGGAATTATTCTTATCTCTAGAAAAGTACTTCGATATTTATTTTTTTTTCTGCTGTTTTGGAGATAGCAGTGGCGTAATATATTCAAAACGATTCTTAATAACATTTCGTTTTTTTTTAATTCATGCTATATTGTGTTTCATGTTAAACAACGAGTTTAAGATTATTATCTAAATATTAGAAAAAAACTTATATTTTGAAAATATTTTTATTGACTTAATGGGAGGTGTGTTTTGAGCTTCCTTTCTATGAAATACGTTGATGCTATTTTTCAAACATAGAATATTTTGTGCAACACATTTTATTATTTTTGATATTTACGCATGGAATTTTTTCTTGCATTAAGTTTGCCTTCTGTTTAAATATTGATAGAAAAATTCCTATGGATCAAGTAAATTTTTTTTGTGAATAAAATAAATTTTTTGAGTAATGGCTACATTTCTTTAAATTTTATTAATTCTTTTTCATTGTCTTTATTTTTAAATTTTTAGAACATTAAACATAAAATAATGTCGTACAAATGGAAATTGGGAGATTTTTATCATATAATCGTTGACTCATTATTTATAGATATGTTAATGTGTTTATTCTTCGTAGCTTTTTAACAATGTGTCTTCTGTTTCTGGGAATCTATTGTATAGCATTTATTTATTTATTTATTTACAATTACCCCAGAAGGCATGAAATGCACTTATACTGGAAGAAAAAAAATCATAATAATAGTCAGAACGGGAAGCACTTCGCATACGGAGTCAGGTCGAAATCCCCAATAGCGGAGGCAAATCTTGCGTAGGAGGCACATACAAGTTCTGATGGAAGACTGTTCCATATTCTTGCCACAGGGCATCTATATCCGTGGAAAAAGCAATCTCTTCTAGCCATTGGTATTCTTATTTGGAAGCGATGCCTACGTAGGTAAACTCGCCTGTCTATGATCTCAAAGAAAGGCTCTCTCGATGGTAGATAAACAATTTGGTGGACTAGTTTGTAGCATATCTTCAGATCTACAGCGATTCTGCGCCATTCCAGCGAGTGTAAACCCAGAAATTGAAGTCTCTGGCAATAAGATAGACCGCTCATGCCAGGTATTCATTGATCCACTTTTTGATGATGAAATAGGTAGCTTATACTGACAACTCCACTGGAAAAGTTGTTGGCATGCAATTCTTAGGCCCCTAGTGTTTTTCACTGGCGAGAATAACTTCACGTCATCAGCGAATTGCAATTTATGTAATCGACTTAGACATTTATACTTTTTATCAAACTGAAACCTTTTTCAACAGTTCATCGTATTAATTCAAAAATCGGAGAAAAGTTGGGAAAAACACAGGATAAACTAAAGGAAAACGCTTTTCTCCCTGTTTATTTATTTATCTCCCTTTCCCGACTTTGCTGCAATTTTTGAATCAAGAAATCTCAGAAACGAGGAAGTTTCTTTGCTGGCGTCAGGAGAGACAAGGCAAAAACTGGCTTTTTTTTTGGTTTTCCGGTACAGGATAATTTTTTTTTTTATTATTTCAATAACGAATGCAATTCCTTGCAATATGAACGACGTATCTGAGGTCCACATGTTGTCTGGATACTGTTTTTAATTGGAAGTACGCCTCTTGGATTAACGGTTCGTTAGTGAAATGCGGTGCAAGTTGTTTGCTATGCAAACAACTTAATATGAAAATACTTGGTATTTTCATATTAAGAACACATTAAATTATAATCTGAATGAATATCCATATGTTAAGTTCAAGTCCCACACTTATTTCATTTTCATGATGAATGGGAAACATTGTAGACATCGCGCATTTAAAACATCAAACATATAAATATTTAAACGTTCTTGCAAAACTAAATTGTTTCCAAGTTGCCATCTCGTAAGATTTCTCCCAGAGATTCTAGATTTTTCGGGACGGAAAATGTTTTGAAACTTGAGTGTGAATGCAGTTCCAACTTGAATGTTAAACTACGACTCAAGACTCTTGGAAAGGAAATGCTCTGTGAACAGCCGCGTCATTAAACTCTCTGCTGCTCTCTCTTTTCTCTTCACTCTCCATCTTTCGAGTCTTTCTCTCATGTCTTGAGAGAATCTCATCTCTTTGATTTCACTCCCGGAAACTTTAAATGGCCAGTAAAATGTTGTAGTTGACAAGCCCCCCCTTTACGACTTTACGATCCACGCGTTACGAACGTTAATCTCAGTTTACTGGGAGGCTTTATAAAAGTGAATGCACGACGGATAACTAGCTGTGATAAATGTAATATCACGCATGAAGCCTAGTATTTTGTTAGGCATTCATTTCTCTCGAGATTACTAAAGACGGTTCGCTCCCCATTATGAAGAAACTTCTCATTTTTGTCAGATTTATATATATATTCCTAGGTTAATATACTTTTCTATTCAAAGTTGCGTGTTTATTTGTCTTGATGGAGAGAGGAATCTATTATAAGCCCATGCGACATTAACAGTGTCTTACAGCTCGAATTTCTCATCATACCTGCAGTTTATTGAGATGCCATCTGCAATGGTTAATAATTGTTGCTTAAATGCAGTGTATATTTTTCATATATAAGAGAGACTGAAGATATAAACTGCTTGTACTCAACTGTGCATGAATCTCGTACACATGTTTTTGAGGAAATCCTAACGAATCGGTACATGCCATAATTTTTGAGTGTTAACGCAAGTTCTAAGTGAGAATATGAGAAAGATCAACATTAACATATAAAATATACATGTTCACCCAAAAAACCAAAACGGAGGTATTCCAAACTATATTACACCACTTACGAAGGTTTTAACAGCTGTCTGCTGCGAAGATATATTTGGGAAAGAGAGAAACTTCAACTGTGCCTTTGCGGGGAATCGAACCCACGCCCGGCCTAGACCACCAAGAAAGATATTTCAATTTCCCTTGGAGCTCGTGTGCACTGAACGGGATCGTCCATGGATGGTCGGACCTAAGTCGGTCCAAAGCTCGCAATTGCTGACATTGCCACCACATGGCAACTTATCCGAGGAAGATGTCACTCTCCGCGTACGTTCAGTTCACACGTGCTCCATGGAAAGATTGAGATGTCCGTTGACATCGTTGCCTTTGTATTCTAGTGGTCTAGGCCATGGGTTCGATTCCCCGCAAAGGCAGTTGAATTTTCTCTCTTTTCAGAAATTCATCTTCTCATCACCCAGCTGTTAAAAAAAAACCTTCGTATGGATAGCGGAAAGTGACATCATCCTCGGATACTACTACTTAACCGTACATGCACCTCGTACGCATTCCTTTTGTTTGATAAGTATAGTAACCGTTGACAGAATAATTTGTCAAAATTTTATGCATGTGGACATTCGACAGTTAAATGTCGTTCTTCTTTAAATGACAGAAATTAGAAAACGCCAAACAGAGATAACCAAGAAAACATCAAAAAATAATATAATTGCTGCTTTATAAAATTCATTGAATCAATTTAAAACAAAACAAAAAAAAAAACCTAATTTATCCAAATAACGTCCCATCATCGGGATCGTTTACTATTAATGAATTTGGAGATTAAATAATCTCATCTAGAAGTTCCTCAATGATTGGATCGTATCATAATTTTATTGGATAAATATATTAGTTTTCTAGTACCCAATGCATTAGATATTTAAAATAAAACAAATAAAAAAAAAACGTACAGATAAGACAGCGTAAAAAGAAAGTATAAATCATTTGATCCTTTCTCCTTCAGTTCAATAAAATCCTTCAGAAATTTTCCCTAAATTTTTTCGTTAATACCAGTAATTTTTTTTTTTATACATATATTATTAGTTCTCCTCAATATCTACCACATCCCGACGTTCGGCGAATAATTGCCGGTTGAAATAACCAGTTTCCCCCCCAGAATTTGGGCGATGAGTGCGATTAGAGGCTAATTGCTAATTTACCCTTTAATTGGATATCTTGAGTAGAAGTAGGAAAAAAAGAAAGATAAGGAAAGAAGAAAAAGTTATATAGCACATGATATTAAAAAGAAACTTTCTTTAAGCGTTAAAAGCGTTAATTAACGCAACCAGCAACACCTTCCTGAGTAGGATTAATTTCGTTGAATCCCCTTCTTCTTCGAAGGTAGAAAGAGAACCTGCAATATCTCCCCGGATGATTACCGTTGAGGATCACGGAGCATCTAATAGATATAAATGATGTTTATATTTACCGGGGGGGGGGCGAGAGAAATGGGGGGGGGTGCTATATACTCCCATAAATACAAAAATAATAAACCCGGAAAAATAGGAATGAATTATTAGTCACGGCTTACTACTGTTAGTAAACGGCCCAGAGGTTCATTTTGAAGAGTTTACCTTAGAGTGTGTCCTTCTCTATCACTGCGATGCATAGGAATTAAGTGGGGCTAATTGCACTTGTGATGAGACTTTTTAAGTAAAATGAACCTCGTTATGTGTATTACCGTGGTTAATCTGGTAATGTGGATTTTTGTGAGCTTGTAGAAATAGAATTCAGCTTAATATTTAGGGACTTAATAGACATTAGTGTACTTAATGAGATTTCTCGTTCTTTAAACTTACCATGTGTCTACAAAAATATGGAGGTCTTTGGCATTTAATTATTACTTGAAATTCCTGCATGGAGATATGAAACTAGTAGGGATCTTATTTTGAGGGTTATGAGAGAATTCGCCCAACAGCCGACTATACAGTATATTCATTCATTAGCGTTATCTTAGTACCATGTTATTCAAAGAAATCACATAGATTGAGTAAATTATACATTGATAAGCTTTCAGACTTATCATGCATGTTATTTTATGAAATACGGATACTTTGAAAATTACAGTGCTAAATTACAATATTAAGCACGTTATGTCCATCTCAATTTCTTACCATAATACCTGTATCTGAACTGGAAGTAAGTAAATTTCGTAACGCTCATACAACTTTAAAACAGTGGTTTATAATTATATTCAATTAATCGTAAAAGAGCTTTTTCACAGCAGGCTCTATTGCCTATAAAGTTTCTTATGAGCACCCAACCTCACTCGATCTCTTCCATTACGTTCCATTTACGTTCGAGAGCACTTTTCTATAGAATGGTACTGGAATGAACTTTAATAGCATTTGTTTATAAAAAGTGTCTAGAAATGGTTAAACAGTAACAAATTTTGATCTACCTATGTCATTTTGTCCGCAAAAAGTCATTTTTATGTCAAATTTTGGGCAAAATGCACGTAATATCCGAAACACGTTTGCCGAAGAATTCTGTAAATGAAATGTTTTAGGATTTTGACAGTTCATTTAACTAGAGATGTTGCAAGTTATGGACCAAAATTTAAAGGTTTGCATGATATGCTCTTAAGTTACACCCAAATACGTAAATGTACGTGTGAATTTTTCAAAATTTCCTCCTACATTTCGTATATAAAACACTGTTATTCAAAAAGTGCATGCGCTAGACCTTAAATTTTTCATAATCTGAACAACATATAGCAAAATATCATATTAAAATTTCGTAATGCAATGGATAGATTTTTAGAAAACATGTCACAAAATCAAGTAAAATGTCAAAAATATCATTCTTCATAAAACACGTTTAAAGTTTTTATTCACGGACTACTTGTATGTACATACGCAACACTAAAGTGGACGTAACTTCGGTTCTGAGCTTTATATAAGCAAAACAAGGCCTGTTAAGGAATCCCAAAGAATAGCGCTTTCATAAAAAATAAAAATAGATGTTTTCTTCCAAAATTGAGTTTTCACCGTATTCGGATACGTTCGAAAGTCTCGCCACAGATAGCAATAGGCTTGCAACAGTATAAAGCCTATATCATAACACTTCACTCATAGTTCGGAAAATTGATGGCAGATGGAAGCACTATACACAACAAGCATTTCACAGAAACATACTGCATGTCAAGCTCACAACACATACACAAACATTCCAACATGTGCCAATTCGTTAGAAGTTTCCCAGAGGAATATGGACGAGGTGCATGTGTGGTTTGGTAGTGAAATTAGTAGCAGTACGCAACCTGGAAATACACTTTAGTACAGTATTGTGTTCATCTCTGGGTGACAAAAAATATAAAATTCAAAATATATTGTCACGAAGCAAATGAGACGCGAAATACATTTAATTAGTCCAAACCCTCTTTAAGAGTATTAACTCTATCAAACTATTTCCTCTCTCAGTTTGAGAGGAGTAGTTGATACATGGCTAGAACAGGAAGTACGTACTAAAAAAATTAGTTAGAGAAACTTCTAGAACCAATGCTAGAAATCAAATAATGCAAAGGAGAACAAAGATCAATTAAATGAAAAATGCCCATCCATCTGCAAAAGACTGATCGGGAACCAGCGACCTCTGGACTACAAACATATCGCCTTGGCCTACTGCGCCGACTGACACAAACTTTCTAGCTGGCATTGCTACCTTAATTAAGCATAGTAACGTCCCGCAAGCCTTCAGAAATTAAATGCTCTTTTATTTTTAATTTTTTTGAGCTGATATTTTTTTCATAATCTTGATGATAGTCGTTTTTCATAGTCTAAGGAAAACAGCTCATTTAAGTAACCCTTAAATTCGCTTAATCTACTTTTAGGTCTTAGATCAGTGATATGTTTATTGTAAGGAAAGTGTCCACTTCAGGACATGATAAATCTTGACTAGGGCGGTCCTATGCTGCTTCTTGATCTGTTGGAGTTTCGGTACATCCTTCGCTAATGTCTGTGTTTTGAATTTGATCCCAGGGGCTGTTGTATGTTTTCATCCTCAAGACATGCCCGACGTCCTTCGTTTTAGCGGAAAAAATTAATAACTTAACGCAATAGAGGATTTTGATGCACATAAACATAGGACATTTCCATATCGCAGAAAAGCATATTCCTTACGACCGAGTTAAAAATTTAAAAATACAATTTTTCTAGAAACTTTAACTAAATGTAATAACCATTTGGGAAAGCATTTCCATTTCCACGACAATTCCTTCTCACTAAAATTCCCATATTTCCTCGGAAAAAAAAACAAAAAAACGGAATATTTCTCTATATCCTAAAACGAAATTCACAGAAATGTGAGTATCGAGTCACGAGACGTATTCGATTTCCAGGAATACTAAAAATTCCGAGAAACACACACGCAGCATTCTCATTCCTTTTCATTCAAATATGGGGTGGGAGAGAGAGGAACTCTTGAAAATTCGCAAAATATATTCAATAATCACATTTTATTCCCCTACAGGGACTTTAGCGGAAAGGGAAATAAAATCCCCTAAAACATCATAAAACGTTTAAAAGAAAAACAGACAAGACGAAGAAGTGAGAAATGGACGTGTCTCAGAACAGGTGCATCACCACATGTTTCCTAAATCTTCGGGAAACACAATAATCGCGTAAGGATGATGGATATACTATCTATATATTCTCTTCCTCCTTTTTACAGCAGGAAAAAAAATCCAGGAAACTTCCGTATCCTTTATTTCCTTCTTTATTCATCCTATGTTTTGAATCATAGAGGCCGCTAAACGGATTATAAAGACTAAAGCGAATCCATCATTCCATTATTCGATATATTATGTTTTCTCCATTCATTCAACTAAAATATCGAAAAACTAAAGCTCTCGACAGAGCAATTTTTTTTCCTTCCCAAGAAGAGATTATAAACCCTTTTGGTTGAAGATCTCTCTCTCTCTTCTCTTTTGACCGTCGATATGTGCCTGGAATATTGAAACTAATAGGAGAGAGATTCAATTTTAAGTGAGAAACGCGCTTTCTCTCCATTTTTCCCATCTTATTTTTTTTTCCTTTCTTATTCTTCTCCAGTTGCTTTCTGAAGCTTCTTCCTGTTCCGGTATTCGTCAAGGAAGCTTCTTTTTTTTTGCAGGAACATTGCTTCCTGATGAAGTCCTGTCACGCTTCATTTCCAACAAGCCATGCGGATACTGGAAAAGAAAATAAGCTTCGGGAGAAAAAAAATTCCGGAGAAAATTCGTTTTTCTAGATTTTTTTCCTCCTCTCAATGAAGCGTTTGTTGATGTTCCGAATGGTTTCTCTCTATTCCCGATTTTTTTTTTCCTTTTTTTTTATTCCACTTTCCTTTATTCAACTTTCCCTGCCTGGCTTCATTCCAGACAGAGCCCTCGAAATGTAAAGGGTCTTCCGCATATGGATCCTGTGATTCAGTGAAAACCAATAGTTTCTGACAGATTCTCTCTTTTTCCTCTCTGTGTGTGCGTGAAGTGTATTGAGGTTAGTGAGTATATTAAGAAATTGAATGGAACAGGATGGGGAGGGGGGGGGCGGGAGATTTAAGAAATTTTTCTCAGCTGTCGAACTAGAAATTAATTTCTGTCGGGTTCTTAAAAATAAGGGGATTGAAATACAGCTTGTGAGGGTTTCGCAGCCATCTTTCGTGAAGGTTTTATAGTTTTTTTTTCGAGCTGTAAGTCCACCGTGTATATCAGTGGTTCTCAACCTTTGCGAGCCCGTGGCCCGGTTTCGTTCATTTTTGTGAGTTGAAAGCCCAGTCAAACACACGGCTAACAGGAAATGAATGAGGAAAAAGGAAACGGCTAATCACTCGCGGCCCGGTATGGATGATGTCAGGGCCCGGCGATTGAGAAACACTGATGTATATGAGTATCAGTGTTCTTGAACCGATGGTCCGCGGACCGATGACAGTCCGCAAAACATTTTGTCAAATACTTAAACTCACTGCATTAAGAAGCGGCTTTGTCAATGGATGAGAAAGTTGCTTTAAAAATTTATGTTAATGGAAAACAAAATTTTTCAGCAATGTTAGTATTGAAAATTAAACAGAGGAATCAAATGGAAGTTGTCGCAGTGATTTATATCTCAAAAACATTTATATCGGAGAAGACATATAGGGGAGACATTATTACTTTGGAAACTTATATTTCACACAAACTTTCTTTCTCAGTCAATTTTTATTGTAAAATTTCAGTAAGTTAAAATAATTTAATAATTAATATATAATAAGTTAATAATTAATACAATAAGTTAATTTTAAATTTAGTTTTTTTTCCTTATTGTAATCATGAAGTATGAATTTTTGAAAAGGCAAAAAGTGTTCCAAGGTACAGCATTGGGTCTTGTACCTTGCTGCATGCAAAGTTGTACCTTGAAACGGGGTAAAATTACGAAAATAAAAAAATACAAATGTTTTGCAGGAGAAAAATAATACATTAAATATATTTTTTTAATGTAAATAATTTATTGAAATACAAAATATCAAGATAATCACACAAATATTATTAATATATATATACAAATGCAACGCCACAGCATGCAAAATGCCCAACGAGGTGGCTGAGAAAAGCAATGAAAAAAGTTTGATAATAAAAATATCGAACACTATATATATATAACACCATATATAAACAAACGTAACAATAATCGAGGTAGAAGCGAATTTATGTAATGAAAAGCATAATTATTCTACATTACACATGTAGAAAAGAAAATTAGATGTTTTTTAGACCTTCAGTTCACTCGGTTCCTCTGATGCTAGGTGATCGCAGAGAGACAACATTCACGATGTCCTGATTGGCATTTGCTGCATCTGGCACTGATAAACAATAAGATATTTTCTCACTTCTCCTGAGGAAATTCGCCTGGTGAATGATTTTGCTGGTCACATCCTCCACTGTAAATTTTATGGGGTTTTTCCCAACAAATTTGACCGGAAAATAAACAAATGTGAATGGTACATAAGAAAAGAATATAGCTAAAGTGCGATTTGTATCAGGGGAATGCATAGACTTTTATAATCGCTCTAAATATAGTTCTCTAAATTTATAAAAGTCGTTTTTGATTAATTTAGATTTTGAATTACTTCTATTGCTCATTAATCACAATTATATAGTACCCTATCCAATTTTTACCTATGTAACTTTTTGTACGCAGTTTATTTTAAACGAAATTCGACAAGATAATTCATTCATGTGAATAAGGAAATTTTTTTTTGATAGATTTCTATTCGCAAAAAAGAGGAATTGAATATATGAAGCATATTGTTTTGGAATATTCGTATCGTGAATGCGAAGCCCAATTATCTCAATGTTTCCAATGGCTCCAATCTCACCGTTTTTCCAAATTCTATGTTCTATAAATTATGAATATTTGTAGATGATTTTTTAAGTCTTCCAAAATTAGAATTAAAATAAACATTTCTGAGGATAAATTTGCAACCAAAAAAAAAAATCATAAGGAACGCTATATTTAGTAGCATTCGCGTGACTTTAGTACTGCAACATTAGCCACATACTCATCAACGTCGTGTAATAAACTTAATTGATAACTATTCTGGTTCACATTTTAGTGATTACTATTTATGTGTTTGTTATGATTTTTTCCTCTCTTTTCGCGTGATAACAGGATATTTATACATTTTCAATTATGTAAATAATCTGTAGTAGAAGATGACCGAAAAGTTACGTTAAATCACTCGATAATTTCCCTTCCAAGATCAATAAGGAAAAAAAAAATCTCATAATTCGCTCAAACATCTAAATCTTCAACCATGAATATTGATCAGCAATTGTAGATGGAATATTTTTGGTTCTTGACCCTCGTGTGCAGCGTAAAATCCAATCCCCATAACTGCACGGCGTACTTCATGTCACGTAACACGGCAATAAATGTCAACTGATCATGTCAAAACGGGTAGGACATCTCAAAACAGATGGGGGGGGGGGGAGCTATACACCAATCGACAACGGATCCAACATGTGGTAACGATTGCCATTCAATAACGTCTAGCCCAGAGTTCTTCAACTTTTTATATCCCGCGGCACACTTGAGCTTACACTTGAACTTCGACGGCAGATTTTTAAATTGAGGTTTTGAAAATTTCCCTTTCAATTATTTAATTGTTATAACGAATTATTATTTTTTAATAATCAGTTATTATCATTATTTATTAATCACAAAATTACTAACTGTATTGAAAAGAAAAACAAATAATTGAATTCCTGAAAAAGACTCAATTGGATGTCTTAGCTTGACATATTTGTTAAATATTTTCTTTTTTGGGGCTTCTTTTGAGGTAAAAAAGAATTTTGGGGCACACCAGTGTGCCGCGGCGAACAAGTTGAAAAACCCTAATCCTAACATCGTATGAATGAATAAAGATTTAACCTGATATAATATAAATACCTCGGATAGGGCATTAGATTCTTCATCATTTTCATCCAGTTATAAGAACTTTTTATTGCCTTGTTATAGTTTGGAGCGGCCCGTGACACAATCCCAAATTAGTCAATTAGCCCGCGACACATTCCCAGATCATTTAAATGACCCCCGATACATTTCCAAGTCGTAAGTCGCCTGCGGTACATTCCCAAATCACTCGAGTGTCTGTGACATATTTACAAATGAATTGAGTGACCTGCGACACGGTTTCAGAAAAAAAAAACCCGTTAAGTGGGCATTGCACTAATTCCGATTAATTGAGTGGTCCGCGGTACGATTTCAAATCTTAAATGACCAGCGTCATATTTACGTGGCACAGTACCAGATCTTTGAAGTGCCCGAGTGTGCAGTGGTAAGATGCTTGTCTTTCTCTCTAGGTTACCATCAAGGTCCATGGATTCGAATCCGGGCATAGGACGTCAGAAGCAGGTTCTTTTCTACCGAGCCTGGGGCGATCACCGATGGATGGAACCTTTATTTCCCACCCAACTCCACTGGTTGGAAATTGTCTTATGGCGATATATGACCGGAGCTGGTGTGCGGTACAGTAGAAGTTTCTTTCTTTCAAACCGAGCACACACAAGTCAGGTCTATCACCATCTCTATGGGCGATTTACTACCTAGTGAGTTGTGCTGAAAGTGTGTAACTGTCTGCGTACCTAGCAGTCTGAGTGTGTATGTAGTGTTGCGTTTGATTTTTCAGTGACGCCATCTATGTATCAGAAGTGAAGTGATGTGTTATGATTGAATTGCATGTGTATTGTTTGTAGGTGGTAAAGTAGAAGTAGTATATCTTTGGAGTGCCCCAAGTGCCACATTTACAGTTCACTCGACTGACCCGATGCAGGTACATTCACAGATCACTTAAGTAACCCGCAGCACATTACAGATCACTTAATTAAGTTACCCGCAGCACATTACAAATCACCAAATTAAGTTACCCGCAGCGCATTACAAATCACCTAATTAAGTTACCCGCAGCGCATTACAAATCACCTAATTAAGTTACCCGCCGCACAATTATAGATCACTTAATTGTATTGTGCGACATTTTTTTTTTCAAATCAGTGAAGCGTCCCACACTATCCTAAAGGTTGCAAACCCTGAAGTTACAGGAACTTTTGTCCACTCGTATAGATTAGGATGGATTCTTTCGAAACACTCACAATCAATCGTGATTGATATTTCATCTGTATAAAACAGGTATACTATTGTGTAGTGGATAAAATAAAAGGAATAGAGTTTTATATCTATGTGGTGTATAGGGTGCGTGTGGACTTTTCCGTTTCTTCTGGTGTATATAAAGAAAAACAGTTTCTCTCTGTGTGTTAGCAATTCGTTTCTCTTTTGCCGGAAATTCTCTTTGTCTGTGAGAACAGCTCCTCCGGCGATAAAAGAATCGCCAACAGGGGAATAACCCAAGAAAAGAATAATACAAGGGGCACCAAGAAGAGTTGTGGTAGTGAAAATGGTTGTTGTGTGAATGGAAGAAGTTACCAAAAAGCGGAGGAATATAAAAAAGATATCTCGGTCTTATATGTGAGTGTGTGTGTGTGATGATAACAAACTACTAGGGTCACAAGGAAACAAAACTAAACATAAAAACTTTAAGAAAACTTTCGGAACAAGCTCATGGATATAAATATAAAAACACAAATGTTTCAAGTGTAATATATTCAAAAGGATATATCTTGATGAAATTTTCAAAAAATAGAATAAAGTTTATTCTCTCTTTGAATGATGCGATGATGAGATTTAAAGTAGATAAAACGGCTTTGATGTTTTTCTTTCGGGAAGTTTTTATTATTTTTCCACTGAAATTTTGTTTTTTGTGTGTTTCTGAGCATAATTGAAAAGACCGGTTTTTGTATCTTATTTTATATATTTTATTTCAATTTTGGCTTTGAATGTTTTTTCCCCCCGTGTTAGAGGACTATGTAGAGAGCACTCAAGAATTTCAAGTTCCGTGTTATTTTAGTCTTCTATTGTTCGGTTTTAAATATTCGGTTGGGATAAGAGGAAAGAAAACAATTGACAATTGAACGTCTTATATTTTGAATAAAAGGATTCTTTCGGTCTTATTACACGGTGTTTTAGAAAATAATAATAATGTGATGGATTATGTGACATATGATCAAGAGTTCGGTATGAACTGAAATATTTATAAAAATTTGGGTATTATCTTTGTTAATACTATTTTTAAATTGAAAGATGTGTCGATTTTAAGTATATTTCAATAAATATTCCGAACTTCCATCTTGTATTCGTTATATACAGGGTGAACTGCGAATATTCTTCCAAATGAAAATGGATCATAGAGGAGCCCAAGTGGAACATAAAACACCATAGCAGCCCTGTCCTATATCAATCCGTTTTCAAGTTAAGGTGGATAATCGACTATGGAAGAAGAAGGCGTCAAGTCTGAAAGAATATAACTTTGTGCACTTTTGAAAGACTTATACACAAACTAAGCAAATATTTGGAAAGACCTCAAAAGACATATGGTATCACCATTCCAATCAGAATATCTGGATTTAATGGCAAGCTCTGAAAGATTGGCAAAGTTCAAAATCGCCAATGTTTGTCACCAATTTATTTATTCGTAAATTGTGCAAACACCTTTCTAGCTACATTCGGGAAAATTTACCAAAATCTTATTCATTGCACCAGCTTTCGAAAGAGCCTACAATAAATCATATCAGTGTAATAGTTCCAGAGAAATTGAACCTTTTATTTGCAATACATCACTATAAAAAGAAGAGAAAAGTTGAGTATATTTTTTTCGAGACGGATAATGTTTTGAATAAAAGGACTCCTTTCATTTTTGCTCAAGAGCTTCAGCTTATTTTTCAATAATTTAGAAAAGCATGCATAACGAGATTATAACATGCAATTGGAAATTCGGTATGAATTTAATTATCCATGAAAGTCGAAATAATGCCTTCAAAATTAAATATATATTTGTGTTTAATAAGAAGCACAAATTATATAAGTGAATGTGACCTATTCAGCCAAATGAAAAAGGGAGGGTGTAATAGAGGAGCTCAAGTGGAACATCCTACCAAGCCTGTCTTATATGGAACCGTTTTCCCATTGTGGGGGATAATCGATTATAGAAGAAAAAGGCGTTAAGTCGGAAAATACCAGAAAACGAGAATATGTGATTAACCTGAAAAACCTACACGTAAACTAAGCACATATTTGGAAAGTACAGGAAAAACTTTCATAAGGTGGTACTGTTTTCATCGGAATATCTGGATTTATTGGCGAGCTACAAGAGCTGAAATGTTGGAAAAGTTGGAGATCGAATTTTTGGTAAAATTTTCAATCGCCAGTTCCGCAAGCACCTTTCCAGCTGAATGAACGCTAGAACTTTGCCACTGGACTTATCCCCTTGCCGAGATCTCTTCCAGCCCAGCTTCGTGGCAACACCCTTCCAACTACAATAGATGAAATTTACGGTTAATGCTAATACGGTTAAACTAATTCTATGGACAATATACATTTAATTGTCCATTGCATTAGCTTTCCAAAGACCCTACAAAAACCATATCGGTGTTTTGGTCCAGGAGAAATTCAGCCTTTTGTTTGCAATACATTACTCAAATCAGCGTTTACCGAAAAAGACATTTTAGTAGATTTTGGCGACGATTCGATTTCTCACTAGAACGATCTCTCAGGTAGCCACTAATGGAATACAGATATCCTGATATAGGTAGTGCTGCTGACTTATAGGATTTTTTTTCTGCGAAATCTCTACATGTCACCAAAATCTCTAACTACTACTTCCGAATTTTCCTCAAAATATCTACGTCGACAAACGCTGCTTTCAGTGATGTATTGCGAACAAAGTGATAAATTTATTCTGGACCAGAACAACGACATGGTTAATTGTAGGTTCTTTCGAAAGCTGCTGCAATGGACAAGTTTTTGGTAAATTTGACGGATTATAGCTAGAGAATTGTTTGCGGAATTAGCAATTAAATATTTTCACAATTAGGTTTAGAAATTTGCCAATCTTTCAGTAGCTCGCCATTAAATCCAGATATTCTGATGTAAAGGACTACACTTTATAGAATTTTCTCTGCTCTTTCCACGTCTGCGTTTAGTTTGCTCGTGCTCGATTTTCAGAAGCTCCACAAATTTGGGTTTTTTTAGACATGACGCATTTTTCAGTAGGTAGTATCTTCTACGCATAGTACAGGGTTGGTAGGGTGTTATATGTTCCACTCAGGCTCGTCTATCGATCCCTTTCGTTTGGCGTGATAGATCACGTTCACCCTGAACATATACAAATACAAACAGAAAGCTCACAATATTCAAACTGCCATTAACATAACTAGAAGAGCACTGAACTACCCTTTTCCATTGAAGGACCGGAATATCCGGAATTTGTTAAATGAGTTCATGTGCATATGTGTCCATGTGCATATGTGCATATCTATATAAGTTTGTATAAGGGAGTAACAAGAATAACAAGTCCGGCTACGATCGTGTAAATCAGGCATATTCAACCCATTGCTCACGTTGGAGCACCACGGTGCTTCCTAAAGTACCCAGAGTGCTCGATGTTCTTTTTCGATGTTGTGCTCGCGAGCACTTAATCAACACTCCAATTAAACACCTTGGAGGAATTGCATTCAAGGATTGAAATAATCGTCATTTCATGCATTCGTATGATAAACTTGCCGTAATGGTGTTCTTCTTTTGATGATGGGTACAGGCAGTGCTCGCGACTGGAAAAGGGTTGAACACCCCTGGTATAAATCAACAAAAATAATTATGATGAACAGTGATTTGAGAATCGAAGTCACGCACTTAGACTGTTTAGGTACACACACAGTTACACTTCCGGCACAACTCACTAGGTAGTAAATCGCCCATAGATGGCGATAGACCTGAGTTGTGCTCGGTTTGAAAGAAAGAAAGCGTTCTTAGCATGCTTGGACTCGATAACCAAAGTTCCATTGGTAGCACTGAACTACCACATACATCAATCACGCGAAAACTGGTGGAAAACAACCACCCTCACTCACACACACACACACACGCGTGACCTACCTTTCCTACGTGCAGCAACAGCGCCGCTACTTGCATACTGCAGAAAAGGGGAGTTTTTGATTTATAAGAGGTTGATCTCGAACCGAATCAGTTCTCTTAAAAATAATTCTCAAATATAATGGATGCATAATAATAAATTCAAAAATAGAAAACGAAAATAAAAGAAACTATGAGAAGAAATCAAAGAGAGAAAAATAAAAGGTTATTAAGAAATTCGAGTGAATGATTGGTTTAAGAAAACTAATACAAAATTCTGTGAGAGTTTATGGCATTGTTGGCCGTATCAACACCAAATGAACTTTGAAATATCCCATTATCTTATCTTATTTTTCTTGAATATCTCTAAATTATCTTCATCACTTTAATTTTCTGTTCATTCATTCGGACATAATTATAAATCCCTTAATGAAATCTGAGAGAAAAAATATATAAAAAGATAAAAATCTAGAAACTTTGTGGAAGTGTATCTGCCTTATTCGTTGGTGACTTCTTAATAGAAGTTTTGTATTCAAGAGTAATTTAGATATACGAAAGTTAAGAACATAATTTTCTATTAAGAAACAAATGAGAACTGTGTTTCAATATTATTTGATATTGTAAGTCATGTGTGGATTTCGAATCGACCCAAAATCTGCGAGTTTTGTTTGAATATCTCTAAATTGTTTCCATCAATGTAATTTGCTGTTCATTTCTTCAGGCATAATTATGTCTTCTAATGTACTGTTTGTTGAGCAAGCACGCGATTCCATCATTTCTGTCCGATGAAAATAGATTGTGCATAGAGAGAGAGATGTACGGCAATATAAATGGAAAAACGTACATTAGTATATCCTGTTGAAAGGGGATCGCATCATCTACGGCTCGTAATTTCAGTTCCACAAATGGTTTCGGTTCTGGGAATATTGATAAATGAACCTAAACTGAAGATGTTTCTAGTTCGACTTCATATTCGTGACGCGTCTATTCACGTTATTATCGAGATCCCTCCAATTTAAATGCCGTCAGAATTAATCATTCAATATTTCTACTGCTTCAAATAGTTATTTTTATGAAAGCTTTCTTTTTACGTAAACGATATTGCTCAACAAATAGATTATCGATAGAACCTACTTACGTAATCAGACACACTTTGATGAGTAATGTGAAGTGATATTTTTCGTGGTAACTACCACATTGCGTATTGTGCTATCAAAATCATTTCCTGCATTTGTGTTTTACCATAATTACTTCTATACCCATTGCAATGTTATTTTGAAGAAGAAACGAACGATAAAGGCAAATGTCAAGGAAAAAAGATGAATTCCTTACGCGTTCCTTCACGCTACGGAGTGCCATATAGGAAGAATATACAGGGTGCATAGCAAACAGGGGGTATCGTTTTACTACTGAAAGAGGGTCACTATATGCCCTGTAAAAGTTAAAACAAGCATCATTTGGGGCTTTTTTATTCGGGAAAAAAACTTTTCACTCGAATAAAAATTAAACCCGGCCGCAGAAAATTGTTCTGGAGTATAGATTTTTTGCGACAGCTCCGCAGTACAGTATAGAGGGTGTCCTGTAAGTGCTAATGTGGCCTTTATCCCATCAACCATCCGTCGTAGAGGTATGTTTCCAATTTAGAAAATGCTCAAAAAGGCGTTCAAAAATTACCCGTACCAGTTTTGAGAGTGAAAATACAGTGTGTGACAAAATAAAGAAATCTAAGTTTTTCTACGGTCCCCCCTTGTCCTCCAACTTTGAATTAGAAAGTTGTCTTGCACCGCCTGAGGCCAAAAGAAAAAAATTCCATGTTTCCAATTGACAAAGATATTTTAATTAAAAAAATCAGAGAAAACAGCAAAAACTAACAGGCATTTACGCTATCATTTCTCAACTTTCCTTCGATTTTTCAATTCGAATATCTCAGCGAATGTGACACTTAGAAACTTTGAATTTCTTTTGTTTGACTGGGCAATAACTTTCCAACTCGAACTTAAAGGACCGGGGACCGTATAAAAATTTTATTTTTTTATTTTTTTTTACACACTGTATTTTCACTCTAAAAACTGTTCAGCGTAATTTCCGAAGGTTTTTTTTAGCATTTTTTAATTGAAGCTATACCTCTGCGAGCGACGAACGATTGATGAAATAAAGGCCGCATCAGCACTTACAGTGTGTGTATGTTACCCTGCATTTTATATTACATGCAAACATCATTGAACTGGAACTACTGCTGTCACCTATCAAATGAAAAATACCACTGTTTTAATTCTTCGATTGAAATTGATGATCGAGTTTTGAGTAAAGCGTCGCATAGAGAAAGTCAGTACTGTATGATATTAGTAATTATTTTATAACAAATAATATCAGTTAAATTCACTTCAAAATGCACAGTAAACTAACATTAGTAAGATGCGCAAAATATTTTTCTTGTAACAAAAAACGTGGGCTACAATGAGTTCTACTTTATATCCCTTTAGGTTGCAATTACAAAAAACTAAAAATCGGAATAATCGCGATTTGTCGGTGGCAACAGAAAAGACTCCATTACCCCACTTGGAAAGTGCCAGTGAACTGTTGCATAATAAAGATTTTCTTGTACATCTTACTAATATTAATTTACAGTACATAAATAGCAACTGTTAAAATTTTGAAGCAAACTTGAATTTAACTAATATTATCGCTCATAAAATATTTATCAATATCATGCAATATTTACTTTCTCTATGCGGCTCATTACTCAGAATTCGGTCATCAATTACAATCAAAGAATCACAACAGCTGTGATTTTTATTTGATGGGTGACAGTAGTAGCTTCAGTTCAATGATGTTTACATTTAATATAGTAAGTTTCCCAACCTTTTTTGTCCCATCGCCCCCTTCTTCAGAAATGTTTTTTTACCAACGCAATCTAACCCATAGGATCCTATGTTAAACCCGTAATTTCTACCGCCCTCATGGATGAAAATTCCATCGCCCCCAAGGGGACGTTAACGCCCACGTTGGGAATCACTGGTATACAGGGTGCATAGGTGACCGGGCCTATGACATTTTACCGTTGATCCTAGAAGCATACTTGCAATTAGAAAAATTACCCAAGTAACGCGCTGTACTAAGATATGTCATTCATGTTGCAAGAGGTATAGTTGTTAAAATAAAAATTTTAACTTTTTATATGAACACACTGTGGTCAAAAATCCAATTAGAAAGTTGTTTTCCTGTCTCTCTTGATGACAAGAAAAAATTCCATGTTTCTAAGTGTAACATTCACAAAGATATTCGAATTCGAAAAACGGAGAAAAGTTGGGGGGGGGGGAAACAGCATTAAATGCGTGTAAACCGTTTTACCCGTATTTAACGCTGGTCAAGAGCGACTTTCGGATTCCTTGTGAACATTCGTCGTCCGCGCGATAAACTTTTCCCCTAAAAAGTGCTCCGTGACTAAAAAAGTTTGAGAACCACTGGTTCAGATTATTATCAGAGTAAAAAGACTTGTAAACAAATGGAAAAATCATACCGTGTAATTTCCGGCAATAACTATTATTATTCACATTAATGCGCTTCCATTCATCCAAGATGAAACTCAAGAGACTCAACTTACGTTGAAATAGTTCTATAGCCCGTGGCAAATATTGTCTACGATTCAAAAGAAAGGAAACGTCTTTCTTACAAGGTAGCAGCAGAGGGAGCAACTAGATAAAGATTATGGTAAGAATAAAGTTTGTTTCTGAGAAGATCTTTCAATATCTTTGCAAATGACAGCAGTTGTAGTTATTGCGGCGAGCAGGAACTTTTGCTTGAATTCTAATCCCGATCTTATTCGGAATACATATAATTCTTCATGCGAAAACTGTCGTAAAACTTCTACAGATATATATATATGCATATGACCTCTGGTTTCGTCAAGTTCACCAACCTATAGTAAACTTGCATTATTACAAGTTTCCCGTAGGTTGTTGAACTTGCACGAAACATGAAACATAAATTATACGATTATTATTATTATTATTAATCTATACTGTTATCGGTAGTGACGGTGTCTATAGCATCGTCATTTGTTTATGATTTGACGTAAAAGTTATGATTTTTCGAGACGAATGATGAGCAAAATTGAACATTTCGACAACGAACGAAATTCTCAAACACATACGAAAATTCTTATGCTCCTTCAATTGCTGATAATGTATTTATCCACAGTCAACGGCGCTTTCGTACAGCTGAAATGCGAAATATTGCAATGCAGGGTATCCAAGCGTATCGTTATCTAACTGAAAACACCTAACCCATGAGTCTTACAAGTGATTTCGAATCACCAAACAAAAGAATATTTTTAAATAGTTACCCACCATCCTAGGAGCCATTCAAGAGGAAGAATAGATTTCTCACGTGAAATAAAGAGGGGAGAGAGTTATAAAATTTAAATTTATGTTTGGTCTCCGGTTCCCCTATTAGTCGTACTATCGCTACTACTTAACCGTACATGCACCTTGTTCATATTCCTCTGCGGAATTTATAACGGATAGGTTCATGTCGGAATTTGTGTTTTGAGTGTATGCGTAGCTCTAACGTATTTATTTTTTCGTTGTTGAGATTGTTTATTTTACTGCTGGTGCTGCCACCTGGCTTCCATATTTTCCGGTGAAAATGAAAATGCTTAAATTGTCATGTTTTTCAAGTATCCTGTTGAGGGTCTTCCCACTCAGTCGTATCCACTGGAAAATCTTCTTCCTGTACGGGCACGTTTAAAAAAAAAAGAAAAGAAAAAAACACATTCTCTCACTACAAAAATTGAATAAGATGTGAGAGAGTGAAATTTTTGGCGCACCCGTTATCGCATAAATTTGCACTCAACAACCACTAATAACAAATACAGTTTTCTTAAATTTCATTCATTGGAATAAGATTAGGATTTAGTTAGTTCTTGATGAATCATTAAAAGGCCAAAAACATTTTTCTTGGAATTAACTCTGCTTCGAAACCCATTCCTCATTAAAAAAAAAAAAAACTTAAACTTCAATTATCTATAATTCTGCCAGTTTTGATCAGAAAATTGCCAAATGTTTCTTAGCGTGTCAGTGCATGAAAATTGTATTCATATGTATGACTTATACGACCGGGGACCGTAAAACAACTTCAATTTTGTAAATTGTTTGTAATTTTTTTTGGACTCAAACGGCTTCTAGAATGATTGATGATAATACTGAAAACAGGTTTTAGTCACTTAAAGTATCCTCTAAGACTAATGGTTAAACTATTAGCCCTTGTCAAGAGTGAGTGTCACGTATATCTAAAGTGAACATCATCATTAGACATTTGATGTTAATGAAGTGTGATGCAAGTAACTGAATATATCGCTGCATTCAGGTTGCGTATGATGATTGAGTTCGAACAAATCAACATCTTTAACATACTAACTTAGCTTATTGACTGAAACTCATATTTAGAGTCGTGCAGTATGGATGCAGCGTGAAGTTAGGGCAACTGTCTTTGCCCCCAACAAGCAACACAGAAGATCGCCAAGTATCAGCAAAATAAGCCAAAACAGTTAATAATTTCTTTAGAAAGAACTACATTGATATAATCATGAAATTTATATTGGTAACAGTGACGTTGTGAAACATTTCATGTTAACAGTAACAGAGCGGAAACTGATTGTCATCATACCGTGATGGTAAATTTTCATCATAAAATTATATATTAACACAGTAACATAGTTACGGCCATATCAGAGGGCCAATTAGAGTGAAAACTTGTTTCTGAAAGCAATGCATGTCTCAGTATGCAATGACATTCTGAATACTTTTTGAGAAGTTTGACGTGAGGAAAATCGGAAGCTTCTCTCCCAATTATGACTCGAATAAACGGTACTTACAAGCTTGTGAATATTTTTTTGTTTTTGGCAACTCACTGCTCTTCAGCTTCGTGTTTCATGACAAGTCGATAGCATTTTGCAGTCGTCTCAAGAGGAAAAAAAAGCACTTACAATCCGATTTGTTATTTTTTATAAGCAAAATAATTGACCATTATTCAACAAAAAGGTATATAATACAAAAACGGGAACGGGAAAACAATAAATAAAAACTTTAGAAAAAACCCGTTCAAAACAGAAATTCTCACACTTTCGAACAGCACTTTAAGTGGTTTTTCGAGAGTTGTTTTGAGCATTATACATCACTCGTCACGAAAGAGTTTTGCCTAAGAAATCTCCGAACAAATTCCTACGCGGGGGGAGGAGAGAAATTCTCAGGAGTTCTCAAGATTTAATGTCGCTTTTACTTTTATTTTTAACTTCTTTTTTTTTTCTTCTTCATCATCTCCAGAGTGGAAAAAGGAACGATGACAAAATAACGCTAAGGTACGATGAGGAAGAGAGAAAGCGACTTAAAATACAAAAGATAGAGAACACAGAAAGAAAAAGCCTTTGCTTGAAAGTATAAGAAGAGAATAAGTGTCTAGCGTCTTGTTTTACAGCTTTGGTTTTCCGTTAAGTGCGAACCATGCGACGGAAATTTTTCCTTTAAAGGTAAAAATGCAAGCGGCGTGGAACGTTTTTGTTTTATGTTTATTACTCTGTTCACTGAACGAATAAAATTTCCACCAGAGGAAACGCGTGCCTTTGAAGCGACACGAAAACTAAAAGAATTCTCTTCCAAAGACACCAAGAAGAAGGGTTCTGATGTCTGCATTATTTGCGGTCCGTTGTTTTCGCATTCGAAGTAAATATATACGAGTAAGTCTTTCCCAAAAGCTTTGAATAAATAAACAGAATATAAATAACCTAAACTGCCAAGGATACGTTTCGTACAGAATAAATGACAATCGTTTTTGTGAAGCGAGGAAACTATAAAAAAGAAGTAGAACTGAAAAATACACCCACTAGGTTTTTAAGTCATTGATGACTTCCATTCTCTTCTGACTTGCCTATATGTTAGATGTCGACTTGGATGCTTTGGGTGATATTGTCCTTGATGGGTCATTCCGGATAGTCTTGAGAGAGAGATTCCATCATACATATTTAGTGCGTCCAGAGAGTCCTTACCCAGGACTTTCTTTTCCCAACCGCTTATCGTAGATGAAAACTTCAAATTGCAAAAATGTTTAACATGAGGCAAATATTCATATTATGGCACTTTGACATAAACAGAGAGATTTTTGAAAAGGTATTACAAAGTTATTTTTATAAAAATATTTAATATATATGAATATATATCATACAGCAAAACTTGTCTTCAACGGAATCGCAAGGGACCGAGATTTCTTTTTCGTTGAACACATGATTCTGCTTAATATATTAATTGGCATAATGTGTGAAATTAGGTAATGATCTAGTATGTAATTGAAATGAAATTAAAATAAATTAATTGAAAATCATGGAAATGAATTAGATATACATAAAATACAGTAATGCACGTCATTTGTTCAATAATTAATAAATTTTTATAGGTTTTCCCAGCATCTGTATAAAACTTCTTCCCTCGCTGTTCATGCTGAATTGATGACATTTGCGTTCTTTTTTACTTTCCTGAAATTTTCAATGAGGGTGTCAATATCTCTCATGTCAGGTACAATTTGTGCATTGTCATCTATGTTTATGTAATCCTCAGCACCACAACCGTAACTAGGATTTATGTGAGTTGGGGGCAACATGACTTTGCTGCCCCCGACCACTGTAAAATTCCATAATGTGCAACCCTAAATTTTGCCGCCCGGGCAATAATACTCCTCGCCTCCCTTTAATTTTGGCCCTGCTCAGCACTGTGATCACAGTAAGCATGCAATTTTGCGAGTCTTTCATATCATTTAAAAATCCAACCCTTACACTGATTTCTCTCGCCGAAAGCCTGCTTTTCTGAGAAAAAAGTTACAGTTTAAGTAAGCAACTGTACCACTGCCTATGACTTCTTAAAACCATAGCATCAAGGCATCAAGTACGAAAACGGATTTTGCTAATTCTAAGGGTGGGTGAAGTAGAACTCACTCGCAAGCAAGAATTGCACGAAGATTTCGATAGAACTCTTTAACATTTTGTATCATCTTTTGGTATATTGGTTGCGAAACATAATAGTCCGCATAGGTAGTGTTTCTCTGAAATTTTCCGTTAAGAGCGCAGAATTTTCTTTTCCGTTTAATCCAGGTTTTTAATTAGTATTTTGGCATTGAATCACGGGTCCAGGTTTTTTTCCCCCTTAAAGACAAGATTCCGCTTAATACAGGTTCCGCTAAAGACAGGTTTTATTCTATAACGGAAATATATTTATACAATATGTAAATAATATTTTTTAATACATTTTCAAAAGACCCTATAGTCGTATCTACAAAATGTTTGTCCTCAACAAGAGCGTCAAATTTTATCAGAATACAACAGAAACTGAACGAGATATTTTATTTTAAAATTTGATTTTTTTTAGTTTTGTGTGATTTGGAGAAATCACAAAACTCCATTTGGATGAGTCACCATAGAAGGTTTTACCATATTTCTTAGAGGACAAACTTATTCTGTATATGACTGCCTGCGAAACGAAAAGTTCCCGGAATGAGGGAAAAAAACAACTCATAAGCTTTTTAATTTCATCCGAATATTGCGCAGATACCTTACGCCGCGACCTCTCTTCATGGAACCCAGCGAATACTAAAACCATAACATTCTAGAGCTTAATCGAGCAATCGCGTAGCAACGTGCCGATCACGAGAGCGAACAATGACTATAGGAAGTCAATAAGACAACAGGAAGATATACGGAGATTTTTTTTCAAAAGTGCATTTTTTTATGAGAAAGCAATGGATGAATGTGAAAGCCTTGATACCAAGCAGAGATGAAGTTTGGAAAGAAAATTCACATTTTTGTGTGGGAGAATCAAAGAGTAACCCATAATATGACTATTTTCCTCATTTAAAACATTTTTGAAATCAGAAGTTCCTGTCCACGACCAACACAGTTGTTAAGAAAATTGACTGCGTAATTAATTCCCAGACACACACACGCTGTACCTTGTGTTCACTTAAGAGGGGGCGAAAGAAGGCTGTAAGTTAAATCGAGATTTTTTCATCATCTGCTATTGCTCTCTGATATTACGCACATAATATAAATTTATAATTTTACGCATACTTATACTTTTCTGTTGAAAAAATTATAGAAAAAATCTTATACCATATACACATTATTTTATTGACATTAAAAATATAAATGTATATATACAAAAGTTTCTCTTTTAATACTTAATTTTTTAAGTGGTTTTTAAAATTTTCCTGATCCGCATTATAACTTCAACATTGGAAATCACTAAACTTTCTAGAAATTGCCACTTATTTTCAAGAAGTTTTTTTTTTCGATTGCGAGCTCATAAATGCTCCTCTTCCTCCCCCCCCCCCCCGAAAGCAAACCACTAATAATAATAATAAAACAAGGAAAAGGGGAAAAAAACTATCGTTTTCTGTTATTTAAGCTATGGGTGATAATATTATACTACGTCGAAAGGAAAAGAAAAAAACATCTCCTCTCCCCTCCCCCTTCAGTGATCAGTCAGACTTAGAACAAAATCTGAATCCGCGCACTGACAGTTGATTGACGGAGGGATGTTATCAGGAGAAGAAAACTCCCACTGGTATGTGGGCTCGGGGGAGCCGTTTTGAGAGATTTTTTAAGAACCCGAGATATTTCGGTATTGCCACTGTAAGGGTTAAATTGAAAAAATATAATCAAGACGAAAATAAAAATTTCAGCATCCATGGGATGAGATACTAAAGATGTAAGTAACATTGTTTCTAGGCTACTTCTGCTTCCCAAACACATATTGTTACCCATTATAAGGCATCGTATGAGTCCTGGTTCGAAAAAAAAAATAGGCATTATCTAACAATTATTTACGCACACACACACACAAATATTGATACATTCAATACAATAAAAAACGTATTTCGATAAAGCAGAAAGATTGATCAGTTCTCATTGATCAAATCGAGAACTGATTGAAATTTACAATTTTTTGACAAAAGATAGTAAATGTGAATTTTGGTGGAGCGTGTAGAGGTTGCACTGGATGAACGTTTGCTTTTCTGTACGCATGCGCAAAGAAATGACGTTGGTAAGAAATGAAATAGATAAAAGACGACTGGATAAGGATTTATGTGGATAAGCCATTTCAAGTGGCTATAGAAATAGTAAAAATAACACAATTCGAAATTTCATGGAACGGTGAAAGACTGAATATGAAACCTTAGCAGACAATTAGATCTGTTAATTCCGATGTTCAAAAGTTACATTATAAAACACAAGTTTCATAACAACTGCATTCTTTTTAACTTTCAGAAGAATAGAAACTCGTCATTTTTATGTGAGTAAAATATTATTTTTCGAGGGTGTGAATCATTTATTTCCGTACCATATATCATTTGAAGGAGAAATCAATCGATAGATTCTTCTCTGAATTTCCCAATTGAGATCACACCATTACCCGGGGTGCATTCACAGCAGTAGCAGTAATCAATTTTCCATTAGACATAATATATCACCCAATTGCAAATTCGCATTATAGGTACGCGCAAACTAAATGCATAATACGCACAGAGTCAGTGCATGATAAATTAGAGGCCATTACGTGAGATTAATGATATCAAAATTAGAATGAATCGCCGAGTTTTGCAGTTTCCAATTCAAACCTTCGGATCCTATAAGTCTACCAGTCATTTAAGATGAATGACCCTAGACTGAAAATGACCAACACGTTTAGAGGAACCTAAGAAAAAAAAAACTCGAGTGTTGTCTCTAATGAAGAGAATATTCTTATCACCCACATATTTAATATTTTTTAGATGCTGTGTAGTCATATGTGGCGATCGCAAGCATTGGCTACGTAAAACTGCCAAGGAATGGCACAATTGTCTGGAATTTCAATGTGCTTTTTCTCTCATCAGGACAGTACAAGTAGCACCCGATAGTCCAAAGCCAACGAAAAATTCGTTCCAGAACAAAGTCACCCACTGCGATATATAGGGTGTCCCATTAATTAATAAATATCGAAAGAATTAGTATATTTAAATATGGTTTGCATAAACGTTATATTCTCACGAAGAGTGCATATTTTTGGTACGGAAAAACATTTGTTCAATTTTTTGTCAACAGAAAGCGCTGCACGATAGGAAATCACTGCAAATATGCAAACCGGAGTCGTATAAAAGACAGGGTGTACGATTAATAGCTCATTTCTGAATTTTCCTGTTATTTGCGCTAAAAAGTTTTAAAAGCGCTACATAAAATTTTCATTGTGATGCTGGCATTAGTGGATAAAGCACTATTGAAGTTGTTTTACCTCAGCCACGAATCACCTAACGGCAGAAGCTTTAGGAACCACAGAAGTGATTGAAATAAAGATCATATATATAGATCCATGATGGCTTTTTCATGAGGGTAGGAGAAATAAATGTTTGCTCAATGATTTGAATATAGAGACACTCTCTAGTGGAGAGTCATGTAATTCATTCTGACTTTTTTCCAACACTTTCAGTTAATCCCTTCATAAAATTGTTTTCAAAGTTCCACAGCGTTTTATCATGAATCGTGACGGCTGAAAAAAGCTTAGAACAGGAGGGGGATTTCTTCATGACCAAAGGAACATGAACAACTCTTTCCGGAATAATTCATCATAAGAACAGTCACTGATCTCGTATCTAGGTCTGGTATTTCGACTATTCTGTGTCTAGGTCTAGTGTCTACTGAAGAATTTTTTTTTCTATTCCATCAGAAATGGATAACAAGATATAAGCAAATTTTTTTTCCAAAGAAAATGCCGATGTCGTCGTATATTTTGTACGATGAAATCCTTCGAGTCTAAATGTAGTGTTAAACGTGTATTGACCCACCGTGTGACCCAAAAGCCAAAACCTGGTTATGGTAGGCCAAGCAATATAATTTTACGCGAAAACAAAACTGTTAGAAGATTGGTTTCAACGCAAACAATGACCTTGCAAATTATGGAAGATCCTGGAGTGAAAATTTCAACAGATACAGTTCATAGAAAGTTAAGAGAAGCTTGTGTTTGGTTCATGAAATAGTGGTTACAAAATCACCTTTCAGAAGAAAACACAAAAGTGAGGTGGAGAAGAAAGACTGAAATGAACATAAAATCATATGTTTAGCTTGGTATCATATTTAGTGGTGCAAAAAAAAAATGCGCATGTTGCTGTCGGATGATTTCAGCAGACAGTAAGATGCAGCTTCGATAATGGTATGTACAGCATTTGATTGTAATGATCAGGCTTCCTTAACTTTCGAGATTGGTAGTGAAAACTATGATGCTTAAAGGAGACCCTCGAGAACAATTTGCTACTTATTGGAGAATATTAAGCAGGGCCAAACTTGACATTTCAACATTATAAAGTGTCTATTCAAAGATCTGCTGCCACAAAAATGTTCTTCAATCGCGATAAATGTATCGGTTTTAGACTGGCCATCCATGAGTCCTGACTTGAATCCTATTAGGAATGTATGGAACATACTTACGATAAATGGGTTTGATAATGAAATATACAAGTAGTATTCGACTTTGGATGACTGAAGAGCTGTATCGAGAAAGCACGGTTCAGTTTTGATGATGGAACCCCCACAGAATTGAATTAGATCCATGGAGAAAAGTGTGTTTGAGGTTAGACAATAACAAGTCCATTTAGTTAATAAAGCATGTGATTTTTGTAAATCTGAATTTTCTCCATGACACAGCTATTTTTTGTATTTTCGATACTACGAATATTTTAAATGTTCTTTTGTAGAATTGTTTTTATAAATGATTATATATGCTTCAGTTATTATCCATTAAAATTCACTAATTTTACTCGTCATAATTTTCTTATTAAGGAAAGCGCATTAGCTAAACTTTTGAGACGAACTAAATTAAAAGTAGTCTGGTGGCATATTTTCCTGCATCCTTTTGGTGAAATCAGCAGCAATCCACCATCCTTTTGATTAAATCAGCAGCAATCCACCATCCTTTCGGTGTAATAGCTTGTTTTTGATGCGCAATATGTCATACCTACGTCGTCGCTATTTTCTTCCCACACACCAGATCAGAAGATGGTCCCCGCTTTGTCCCCCAAGTGGACTTAGGCAGTAGATAGACCATGTTACCACTACTACTAAAACACACACATGCTCCTCATCCATGTTCCCTCTGCGGAACATCATAACGAACTGGTACATGTTGGAAGGCGCGTGCACGTGTTGTGAACCTGGAGTTCATTTATTCACTTGGACCGGTCGCTACATCGATTATACATTATATACAAAGTTTACAAATAATTACATAGTATACGCAGCTGTATCGCGACATTCTACCAGTCGTGGCACAACCCTCAAAGTTCAGCTTCGCGAGCAGTTGCCTAATTGGGGCTGTTTTCAGGGCGCTGCCTCGTAACATTTGCCTATATGGCGCCGCTCTCACGAGAAAAGTTCTCAAAATGTAGATAACGGGTCTTTGGGTGTTGAGCTCCCAAAGTGCTCGGTTGAGCCCAGCTGCCTTGCCATAGTTGCCGGCCGGCCATGAGGTAGTCTTTGGGTAATGGACTTCCAGTTGAGTCCTTGCTATCTCGCTATTGTTACTCGACCACCACAGTAGTCCGGGTAGAACATGCTGGGAAACTGCTTTCTTCCCAGCATTAGCGCCTAAAGAAACATGATTCGATGTCTACTTAGTCTGGCACCTACCGTTCGAGCTGTATTCGGCTATTTAGTTTATCACCGGAAACAGATCAAATGGTCACTGGTGAACGCAAGCCTTCCCACAACGGCAAGGCGAGACATCAAGAGGAGGGAAAATGTTTTCTTTTATTTAAATAGAAAATGGGGAACTCAGCTGATTCCGACCACCATTTTCTAAGCCTTAACAAACCAAAATAAATAAATAAATAAAAACAAATAAAAATAAAAACAAATGAAATAAAAATAAAATTTAAAAGAAAATCACGGCGTTCCACCACAACTCTCTCGACCATCTCTGCGAGCAGGGATTCGATGGCCAAGAAGTCACGATCCTCTTGAGATAGGATGGCTTCTCTTCTGATTCGGTCACTTCAACGACCTTACTATCAATTCACGTACGAGGCAATTCTCTGGCCTCACTCACGTCTCCGAGACCTGTCCTTAGCACACTTTCTTGGGTTGGATGGAGGTGGGGCCAGCTTCGGAACTACTGAAGATTGCTTCAGTGATAGCGGTGGTGCAGGTGAGACTGCCTGATCTCCGGAAACCGTCTGCGAGAAACAATGTACAAGGGCTGGATTTTCGTCGGCGGTATTCTCGTTGTTTTCATGATGGCCTCATGAGCCCGTTTTTTTTTCCCCCATCTTCTCCGCCGAGGGTTTCGTCCTTCCGCCTCGACAAGCAAAGAGGCACTTCAAAATCGACAAGAAGAGCATGTCTTCAATTATATTCAATTCGTCAAAGTAATAAAAACCTCACGTAAGAACGCTAAAGTCGCTGTATCACAATCGGATAACAAATGATACAATGAGCTCGAACAATGCATCGAGAACACTTATGTCCGATTTCAAATCATTGTTACGATTTACAATGTAAATGAATGTTTCAGACAAGCAGCATTCATCGGCTCAACTGTTGAGGAGTGACTACATTGGTAAATTGCGGATGATTGGGCTGGGTTTGAGCGTTTGAATAAGCTCTGTAGTCATTATACACAGTTCAAAGCACATGAGGGTTAATTACATCGTGACCTACTGTTTATTGCCGATTCTGAACATCAGCGTTCGACATTTTGCCCTTTTTTTTACATGAATCGAAACGTGTGCGCTAACCCTTTGGGCGGAGGGGCTCCCTGCGGTAGCAAGCAATTTCTTTTTGTCATGCTGGTGCCGTTTCTGCTGTACCTCTGAGAAACCAGACAAGGATGTAAATCGATAATCGAACTTTATTTGGATTATAATAAAGACGCATATTAAAAAATGAAATGTATTTGGAAAAATAATTTAAAAGCGTCCCCCTAAAAGCCTCTTATTTAATCACTGACAAGCCCAGATATTTACTATGGAGCAAAAACACACATGTTGACGGTTCCAGTGACTGGACTGGACTGTTGAATCAAGGGTGAAAACTCAAATATGACATCGGAAGGGATTTTAGAAAAATATTCTTAATGAAAGTTACCTCATAAATAAATAAAAGCAAAACTTCTTATTTTAAATGTTTAAATGGTTAAACGATGCAAGGGAATAAATTTGCAAGTACTACTGGAAATGATTGAAAACATAATTGTGAAAATAATGTAGTCACTTTCACTTAAAAATATGGGGACAGATGGCAGAACCAGCAAGAACACGAAGCAAGCACAACACTGATAATATAATTACATTAAGAACCACACGTACACTTCAGTGCACATTCGACAAGTACCGATTGGTTTCAAATTCCGTAGAGGAATATGTACGAGGGGTGCATGCGCGATTAAATACTAGCAGTAGACCTTCAACGAGATACTTACCAATCATGTTAATTTTCTATGCGTCATTTTCATCATCAAAATATGGAAGACATATGGTACCTCCAGTGTAACATCAAACATCCATTACAACATTTCCTTTGACAATATAAATATATCAGGGCACTTATTTTTACATACACACGACACATTTCCATGTAACGGATTCATTAGGAATTTCCCAGAGGGAATGTTAACATACGAGGTTGTATTACGGTTACGTAGTAGTGGTAATTCTTCGTGAAACACACTGTATATGTGCGAGTATTCGATGGAATCTTACCTCTTATCATTTAAAATTATCGAATTAATTTTAGCGCTTTAAAAGTATCGCGACTATGAAGAGGCAATAATCCACAAAATTCACTTCAATCGCTTGGTTCCAGTCATTACCGTGTGATCAAATACACATAACTGTATTCGTGTTATAAGCGAACCACTATATAAAACAACCATGGATTACGTGATCAAGCACACTCATCAATTAACGTTATGTGATTCGCATACCCGTGTATAAATTCCTTCATCAAACATCATTATTATTTGTATTAACAACCCTCCAGTTTATCATATTAGCTCAAATTCATTAGTTATGCATAGCTTGCGAGAGAGAGATACATCACCCTATCTCATTTCTTTTTCCACGGGCAAGGACATTAACAAACTTCAATATTAATAACGAGCTTAATGAGGCGGATAAAATATTGAATAATGAAACGTTGAACATGATCGTAGGCACACGGCAGCATTAATTTCCCCCCACCTAATTTTTGCTGATGGAACCTCGAGAAGGCCATTTCCTAATATTCCGTGGATGTAGACGATGAGTTTCTCTGGTTTGTCCTTGTTCGTGGTGCCGTTGAGAGAGGAATTCCGCGGGAAATAAAATGCTCTGAATTTTTGAGTTCAGAGAAAATTCAAGAAAATAACTGAATATTTTACAGTATATGGATTTGTCACCGCTGTGGTGGTCGAATGGTCCTAGTGGCATCGCGAGGATCCGGGTTCAAAGCTACAGTAGTGATCGGCTGAAGTCGGTTTCCTGCGGTTCCCAACTTCGAGTCGTAAATGCGAGCCGATCTCCCCGTTGAAAAAGTCTCGCCGCAGAGAGCAACAGGAGTACAACGGTACAATTATTCATTCATTATACTTCACGCACTCTATAGTTTAAAAAATTTATTGCAGATGGCAGCACTGCACGTAACAAGCATTATACGGGAACAAACTTCACGGAAGGTTCACGATACATACACACACATTCCATCATGTATCAATTCGTTAGACAAATCTCTCCCACTTCAACATGCCAGCTTCTTTTTCTTCTTTCTCGCCCACAAGTCTTTTCCACGCTTCTTTCGAAATCCCATGCTGTGGTCTCCAGCCCTTATGTGCCACTGGGCGCACGTGCAATTTTTCTCCCTAGTCTCTCATTGGATTCAGTCACCCATTTTTTTCAAATAACTTGTATGTGGCATTGAGTTGATGACTGTCTTCATGGGGACAAAGACGCGAGTGACTCGATACTTGCGAGCACGGGGCAAGGGGAGCCACCACTATAAATCTTTGCTAACTTTACCGACACAACTCTGCCTCTTTTGAGGTAACGGAAGTAAGGTGCTTTGCATCAGTCGGGGTTGTGAGCGGTTCTATCTATCTATCTATCAATTCGTTAGATGTTCCGCATAGGAATATGGACGAGGTGCATGTCTCTGGTTTAGTAGTAATATGAATTTGTCAGAAAGTACCAGGTGTTCAAGAACAGGGTGCACACAATTTTTCAGTCCGCGGTCCAGGCCCATCATTTAGGACTTTTGAAAATGCACTAAAAATGGTGTATATATATATTAAACTTATTGAAAAAAGTTTCATGGCAAAAAATATTGGTAAATTTTGGTGATTTTTGAAAAAAGTTTCATATTGTTAAAGTTAAAATTAAAAAAATAACCCAAAAATTATGAAATTCTAAAAGCTCGTATCGTATTAAACTATGTAAGACCATGGTGTTCAGAGACACACAAAGGTTCAAGACATTTGAATGAGTGGTGTTCGAAATAATGCTCCTTATATAACAAAAAACTTGGTTTTGAGGAAAAAAGTATTTTAGTGAGAGAAAAACATTAGGATGTGTAATGCCTGCCAGCAGTTCATATTAAAATATTTAAAAAAAATATGTTTAGTACAAGTAGAACAAAAACTTGAACACAGACGCAAAAAATTTCATAGTATTTAAAAATTGAAAAATTGGAAAATGTGTTTTTTGGAACATTTGCGTGCACCAAGCCCCTTAAGTCATCGAGGAATGAGACGATTCAGAAACAAAATTCGCGTTACGCAGTCAGAAGAATATCTCTTTAAAAAAAGTGAATTTTTTTTTTTTTCACAGAACCTCGTAGAACGATTTTCAAACATTCAGAAATGAATTTAATTTCAGTAAATAAATTTTAAAGGAGTGAATGCTCTCTAAATGAACATCACAATCATGAATGCAATGAAATACAAGAAAATGAACACATAAAAAAATCATAATATTCATTTTACTGAACTTCAAACTTGCCTCTGGCAGAAACAATCGAAGATTAAAGTTTGAAAAAAAGCGGGAAAGTATGCTTTAGGTCACGTGCGAGATACACGCGCATTCAAAAAATAAAGCCGCCATAAATGAAAAATGTCATTTAAAAACGCCTTTTTATTTCTGTTTTTTTCCCTCGCTTTCAAAGTAAACCGTAATTTCCGTATCCATCTCGCAAGGCAATGGAAATGCCCGAAGCTTAGTCAATGAAGTTCAAAGTTAAAAAGTAACGATGCGCGTTTATTCATTTTTCACATTTTATTTCTATCATTTATTATTACTATTATTTCTCGTTGGGTTATAGCTTTAGGGAAAGAGAACATTAAATTACTCGAAAACAGTAATGTTCGGAACAGGAAATAAATGAGAAAAAAGTTACCAGCAGTTACATAACATTCAAGCCGCACAAAAAATGCCGGATTGGAAAACTAAAATATTAATTTGAAATCTTGAAAGAAATTTTGTTAAAAAATAAAATATATTAATCTTTTACACTTTTTGGTATGGAAGACGATATTATATTGCGCCTAACATTAAATATGTTTTGCCCTGTGGATTTTTATATAAAAGTAATATTACAGTCGACGTTTTTTATAACAACCTTACGTTATAGCGACCGGTAGGATAAGTCACAAATGTTTTCATATAACGAATAACCTATATATATTTTTTCCTTTCGCTGTAAAGACTTTCCAATATAACGTTCATTTTCGACGAGACTGTGGAGTCGTTATAACGAGTGTCGACTCCATAAAGTTTACCGAAGTTCGGGTTTACCGTGACGCAGGGTGCAAAGAAGAATTAAGAGGATAAAAAAATTCAACTCCATATACAATAGCTACTATAAGAAACATTGTCCAACGAGGTGGCTGGAAAAAAACCTACAAAATACAAGTGAATAAAAATTTAGAATAAAATGCAAATAAATATTTAAGACAAAATTCAAATAAATATTTAAGATAAAATTCAAATAAATATTTAAGACGAAATTCAAATAAATATTTAAGATAAAATTCAAATAAATATTTAAGACAAAATTCAAATAAATATTTAAGATAAAATTCAAATAAATATTTAAGATAAAATCCAATAAGAATTAAAAATTATATTTAAAATAAATATTTAAAGATGCAATTCTCTCTCTCTCTCTCTCTCTCTCAAATAAAAATTCGAAAATAAAATGCAAATAAAAAATTTTAAATATGATTCAAATGAATATTTAAAAATTCAATTCAAATAAAAATTTAAAACTCCAATTCAAATAAAGAATTTAAAAATTCAATTCAAATGAAGTTTTAAATATAATTCTAAAAAAATGGTAATATAATTCAGATAAAAATTTAAAAATGCAACTCTCAAAAATTTAATATTAAGATTGAAATAACGAATTTAAATGTAATTCCAAAAAAAAAATGAAAATTCAGCAATCCAAAATAAGAGCTGTTTTCATTCAAGAACTAGAAACTACCCCAGAAAAATGCAATACCTTGCCATATGGCCTTGGCCGCTGTGGTGGTCAAGTGGTTATAGTGACGTACTCGCGATGCGAGGATCCGGGTTCGAACCCCACAGTGGTGGTCGGCTGGAGTTGGTTTTCTGTGGTTCCCAACTTCAAGGCGCAAATGCGAGCCGATTTCCCCGTTAAAAAGTCTCGCCACAGAGAGCAACAGTCCTACAACGATAAATTATTCAATCATAACACTTCACTCATAGTTTGAAAAACTGGTGGCAGATGGCAGCACTACACATAACAAGCATTACAGAGAAACACAAAAAACTTCACGTCAGGTTTCACTACACGTGCACGCACATTCCCGCATGTACCGATTCGTTGGGAGTTCCGCGGGGGGGGGTGTGGGCGGGGTGCATGTGTGGTGTAGCAGTAGTAGGTAGGGCCTTCAAAAAATGGCTCGGGGGATCCATGGTGTTCTTAAGTCAGACACCTCGTTGGGCAATTTGCCTGTTGTGGCGTTGTATTTGTATATGTATAAGAAATTATGATTGTCCCTTCATATGAGTAAGTATGTAATTATACTCAACTTTTTATGAAATGTTCTAATGTTTACGTTTTTCTAGGTTTGGGTAATTCTTAAAACTATATTTCACCTTCATTTGCTTGAAAATTTATATTATCCTTTTTTCTATACAGTAGAACCCCCGTTAACGGACACTTTTCAGATCCCCGGTCCAGTGGCATAAGGCTTTAATGTATTTCACTCCCCGTTTGCGAACACTCTCGATCGCGGATAGTAAAATTAGACAAACTAATTTTTTTTCCAAACTCTATTTTGTGAATTTTTGTTTATAAATGAATGAATTTATCTTACTCACCGGTGATTATGTATAATCCCAAGCTCATGTATGTAAATATGTTGATCCGTCAATTGATTGCTTGATTAACTGAACATAGCTATGGTCCAGCAGGATGATTCCGAATAGTAATGTCGGTTTTGTTTGCAAATGTTGATACGTATGGAGAAAGCTAACATAACTAACTGATAATGTTGTTATGAACGTTTATTTATTCTCCACACGCTTATCACTTAATTAATTCAATTTTCATCGCAAAATATGTGTACTGCACGTACCATGTACGGGTAAAAATAATTAATAGTTTTAATGAAGAGAAGAAAGGTTACTAATTTTTCCATATTTATCAGACTTTATTTGGAAATTATGCGTAATCACCGGTAAAAACGATAAATGTAGTAAAATTTAACCAAACTTTCTTTATCGAGACGATTGATGATTATGCATAACCACCGGTATATCACTTTTACACACAGTAACATATAGGAACCAATTGCGACCGAAGCCAAACGTCGTAAAAATGTTAAAGTATAAACGAGGTTGTGCTGTACATCGTACCTCCGCAATAGCGGGCAAAAGTTTTGGTCCCATGGGTGTCCGTTATCAACAGGTTCTACCGTATTCAATATAATTTCAAATCATTTAATCAATTTAATAAAAATTATTAACAGCTAATAAAATACATGGATAAATAATTACTCGATGCAATATTAATCAAGTGATAAATAAATTAAAATACATAGGTTTAAATAAGTTAAACTACTAATATCATTCGTCCTGATCATTTTATAATTCTTATTCAAATATAATCCCATGATGATATTGCCACCAATAACTGAACAAGAAAAAGTGCCCATTAATAATTGAATAATTTTATTTATGAATTATGAAAGTTAGAGATAATCGCCTTTTTTTTCATCCCTTGGCTCCAAATTCGAAAGTGTTAATTAGAAAGGATATAAAATCAGATGGAATCTGTGAAAAGATTTATGTATTTCTAATATAAAGCTTAAGATGAAAATTTTGATATTTGTGTGTTTTAAAATAATTATATCACGTTTTAATGACGCGACGTATATATATACTAAGAAATCCAAAAGAGTGACGCAAAAGCAATTTTCTGAATTTTAATTGCAAAACGATTGTCAAGTACGAGATGGAATATTAATTAATTCTTCCTTTTTTTTGCATCTTCCCCATCGATTCTTTTCTGTATTAAAAGCTCTCTCTTTCTGAATGTTACGGTACTACAAGGTTTCAAGTTAAATATTTAAATATTCGTGTACTTGAGGGGGGAAAAAAAGAAACGATCTTCAAAATGAGAAAACTTCCTTTAATTAACCTATATAAGTATTTCAATTTTTCTTTGATTAAGTTTCTAATCAAATGCTTGAATGAATTCCTTGATACAATTGTAAAAATATTATTAAATGTTTGAATTACAGTACAGTTTCGGAACAGTGGCAGCGGTGGATGAGAAGATTGCTATATTTGTAAGAAAAAAATTTAAATCGAGACATTTTTTGATCGCTTTTTACGTACAGTGTGGGCAAAAAGTCCTAGAAACTTTAAAAATGAATAAAAATCGGAAACATAACCGAAAGAAGAAACTGTTTTCTTTTTTCCCCATGGACCAAAGAAGGTATATACTAAGTTTCAGTGGGATACGTTCTCCAGAATGGGAGCCACATAGGGCAGAGTAGTATCAGTATACTGACGGGTGCTCGATCGGTCTGAGTCCTGTCAGAATACCGAAACTACTCAGACCTACGTAGCGCCAGTTCTGGTCGACGGATTTCATTCGTTATACGCTATATGGTCCATGGGAAAAATTAAAATTCAATCAAAATGAGCCACTTTCACACCTGGTAATCAAAAATTGAACTATTCTTTCTTTATTCCATGCCCCATGGTCTCATCAAGATATCCTAAGAATTTGGCTGCATTCGAATAAGCAGTTTTTGAGGAAAAACCACTTAAGGAACAGTAACTTTAATTATAATCACCCTGTACATTACAATAATCTTCCCGTTTTCTATCAGCTCTACTACTTTTTAACCGTCCGTGCACTTCACTTATATTGTTTATAATTTTTGCGATTGTGTTTTTTATTGGGTTGCTGTATTTTTGAAATATATGACACCCATATTTGTTATGGGCATCTTTTTCTCAGCCACCTCGTTGGGCATTTTGCCTGTTGTGGCGTTGTATTTGTATTCGTTCACATTCCTCTGCGGAATTTCTGATGAATCGGGTCATGCCAGAACGTGTTGTGGGAGAGTGTGTATATTCGTGACTCTAACGTATTGATGTTTCAAGAATGCTTGTTTCGTGTTCTTTGCCGGTGCTTCCATATTTCATTGTATCAGCAGTAAATTTGGTTTGAAATCACGACCTCAAAAACCCTCAAAAAAATGAGACAAAAATTACTTTAATGACGTAAAAGAGTTCGTATTTCGGAAGTCTTAATTCTTTTGAAACGTCCATGTGTGTGTTCTAACTTTTATCTATAACAGTTTACAATATAATAAGCTTGGTTAATTCATTTAATTTAGAAATAGAAAATATATCAGCGCTGAGGTATAAACTGGTTTTTTTTTCCATCATTTTTTTGCTCAGGAAAGTTTCAGCAACACATATTCATATACAAGGTGTCCCATAAACTCGCAGACAGTTTAAATTTCATACTAACTGAAGGAATTGTTACATTTGAATGCGGTTTGCGAAAAAATTATTCTCACAAAAAGAAAGAGGAGTTATTGTTTGTTTTTTTTGTTTACAAAAATGTTTCAAATTTCTGCCGACAGTGGGTGCTGCAAGAGGAAAACAATGCGAGTACGGGAATTATATTCCTATTAAATACAGGGTGTACAGGTTATTTCTGAATTTTCTAGTTACTCGGGAACAAATAAGGTTTTCATTGCGATGTTGAATTCCATCGATGAAGCACTATTGGCGAAGTTGTTTTATCTCAGCCACGAGAGTCGCCAGCGGAAGCTTTACGAACGTTTCTGGCACTGAAAAGATTGAAGACAATTTCTGTTGTGTGAGGGAAATTCTATGTTGTTTTATTTTGGTTCAGCGACCTCTATCCACAACTATTTGAAGTAACCCCCACCGTGATGATAATATAGAGTGAGGTTGATCGACTTATTTTTATAGACTTTCCTTTCTGTTGATTTTTATTTTTTACTTTTTTGTTATGTGCGCATATCACGTATAATATTCTTTTGCAGCTATTTTTAATGCACTTATGCTTTCTCATTAATATTTACTTGTACTTGCGTTAATGTACTTTGTTTGTTGTATCACTCCCCAGTTGCAATTGGATGCATATCTGTAGTTGGGATGTAAATGAATAACGTTTTTCACAAGCCACAATATGCCAATTCCTTAATGAAGTTTTAATGAAGTTTTATGAAGTTTTTATGAGTTTAATGAAGTTTTTAAATCATTTACTAGTTTATGGGACACCTTGTATATATTAAATTCTGTGAAACACCGTTAAGTGAGGTCAGTCACTGAGATTTAGTCTATATTTATTTAATTAACATATTTCTTGTATCAAAGTGTATATAAATGCCTCAACTGTTATCAACATCAGTCAATACCAGGAATTTAAGTTCTGTTCGTTTGTTTGAGGTTTCCTCTTTCTACGGCTGAAACACTTCAGGTTCCCTCAACGTCTCTAGAACAGTGGTTTTCAACCTCTGGAATCCTGGGGTCCGGTAGGATGCATATATATATATATATATATATATATATATATATATTTTTTTTTTTTTTTTTTTTTTTTTGAGTGGAAGACCCGGTCATAAACCCAACTAATGGGAAATGAATGGGGGAAATATATGAAATGTTAGCTCATTCACAGCCCGATTTGACTAATGTCGGGGCCCGTCGGTTGAAAAACATTGCTCTAGTAGGTGTCTCAGCTGTGAAACGAAAAAAAAATCGAATTGTCAATATCAAAATAAAATATTGAAGGAATTGAAAAAAAATTGAATGAAATCCTCAATGACTTGATGAGGTGGTGGTGGTGGCAGGGGCGGATCTATGACGGGGGGTTGATCGGGGTGATCACTCACCGTCCCCGTCCTCCCAACCGAAATGCGATAATTCATGAAATTTTCGGAATTCATTTATGATAATATTGCTACAATAAATTAAACAATAAATTCAAGAAAACTTCGACTTGAAAACATGTAAAACCGTGACATTTAAAAAAAAAAAAAAACACTGGATGGAGGGAAAAAACAGAAAAACGGGACTGTCATGGAAAATGCGGGGATATAAAATATGGTCACCTAGTACTGAAACTAATTTTTATCATCTTTTCCAACACCGAGTTCCGCCCCTGGGTGGTGGTCATTGTCAAGTCGAGTTGCTGGTCAGGACGACCCTGCTGTTAGGGCACCACAACGTTTTGCTTCACTACAAGTGTTCCATGATTTTCTAAGAAAAGGAGGAAAAATGATAAAAAAAAGTTGTGCCGTAAAACATGTCTTCGGAAAGTGAAGGAATTTCACGAACAGTATCTCATAGGAAAAAAAAAGAAACAGCCTTTGACGGCAGATCACGTGAATTATTTATAGGCCTCCAAACTCATGGAACAAGAAACTTCATATTTTCAGATATAGGCAGAGTTGTTAGAAGCCATATTTCGATGTTGCTTTAAATGTACATTTTGCCGGTTACTTAGCCGAAAACGTCAATACTGATTAAACATTGGTTTCTCACTACGTAGTCGTAGTGAGAAACCAATGTTTAATCAGTATTGACGTTGAATAGTTTGAGTATTCGTTTTCGTATTTTTAAAAGCTTTGCTGGGTATGCTCTTGGCTTTCGCAAGTTGTCGTGAGTCACTAAGGAGATTTTCCAAGTTGAATGTAAGAGAGAGATTGACATCTAAACATATATCATACTTATGCACTAAAACAAGACGGTTCAAGCTATACTACTACTTTTAACTGTATATGCACCTCGTACGCATTCCTCTCCGAAATATCAAACGAATCGGTACATGCCGCAATATGTCTTCTGTGTATGTGAGACTCCTAACGTATTTATGTTGCCAGAGTTGTGTTTGATTTCCTGCCTTTCTCATTCTGTCATATGTCTTACATATTTTGAAGTATACATCATAAATGCTTGAATTTTATGTTATGTAAATATCGTGCTCGTTCTTTCTATTTTTTTATTCTTTTCTCTCCCCGCACCCCCACGTGCACAACCCGGTTCCGATTGTGACCTTGGCTATACAAAGATGCAACGAAAGCTCCTTTCTTGAATCCATCGATCGTAGAGTTCTCCAACTTTGACGTTCGTTTGGTGTGCGTTGCTTGGCTTAGGATGAAATATTTTGTGACAGCTATACATACGAATGGTCAATCCCAGCAAATCACTCAAGGGTTCATGTAGATGCAGCTTAAAGTTCGAACCCCGTTGGAGAAATAGTGGTAGTCGGCTGAAGGTGACTTTCAGTGGTTTTACAATATCGAGGAGAATGCGAGCCGGTCTCCCATTCGGGAAGGTGTCTCTGCAGAGATCAGGCAGACTTTTAGTATGACACTTTCATAACATGAAAATTCAAGCATTTATTATCTTCATTTAAAAATTATGGAAGCAAGATGGCAGCATGAGCAAAACACATAAACGAGCACACCTCTGATCATATAAATCCGTTAGGGGCCACACACACACAGAATACACATTGTGGCATTTACCGATTCGTTAGAAATTCTACAGAGGAATGTGTATGAGGTGCATGTGCGACTAAGTAGTAGTAAACACAACTCTAAGATCTTCAAAGCAGAGAGAGATGTAGACATTTTCTCTAACTCCCAACTCCATCTCGTCTGTCCCAAAATTTGTTAATCGCGACAGCACCCAATTGTCCAGGGAAAATATGTTGTAAAAATTGTGTATGCTTGTCTTTTACCCTTTTTTTTTTACTCAAAATAAAGTGTTCCGGACTGCGCTGGGAGAGATCTCGGCAATTTTATACACCCAGGGAAAGTTCTGGCGTTCATTCATTCAGCAAATGTAGGCACAACGTCTGGGACGTCAACTTCCAACAGCCTGAGACTTCTATAAGACCATAACTGTCTTTTCACCACGGAAGCATTCAATCAAAACCAAAAATTATCATATAGTAGAGATTTTAAGATTCGACGAAACATAGCGACGATAGGGACGCATCATGTTAAAACTACACCACACATAACGTGTTATAAAATAACATTTTAAAAACCATTAGGAAAGTTTGCCAGATGGTATTTTTATAAAGATATCTTTGACTTTTCTAACACGTTATATACGGATTCAACTGAAGAGAAGAGAGAAAAAAGTTTCTGTTGTTGTTGTTGTGTTCCTTGTAGTCATCGCAGTGCATTATAAATCACTGTTTGTATAGAATTTCTTTTTCTTCTCCCATATACGTACGAGTCAGCCCATCAGTCTCCTTTCGCTTGTATTCGAAGCATGTACAGTTCGATGCGTTGACAATGATGGACTGCGTGTCCCCAAGAGACTTCTCACTCCATTACCTTATACTTTTTTATTTTATTTCTCCTGTGCTGTGTGTCCTTTTCTTTATCTTCTTTAACTTGTATTTCATTTTTCTTTCGTTCACCTACTGAGAAACTTGGGAGAAACTGAACTTCTTCGTCTCGAAAAAAATTACTGTACTGAAATATTATTGTACGCTGTAGAGAGGAAAAAAACACAGAGTGAAGAAAAATGCTTAATGCATATGTTTCGTCTCTCGCTCTGTTAAGGAATATTGAAAAGATTAAACTTTTAACTTTTTTTCCCTAGAGACACAAAACAGATGCCATACCGAGATATTAAACTCGATTTTCCGTACCTTTAATACTTTGTAGATTTCTTATTTTCCAGAGAGGTAGATAGAAATTTTGTTAAATGATTCCTTGAAAAAACAAACATATTTACTTTTCTTTGAAACATTTTATAAAAAGCTATTAATACGTTTTTATTAATATTATTTATTTTCATCATTATTTTTTGTAAATAATCGATAAGTAATACTTTTTTTTATGTTACTTTCGTAGATTGTTTCAGTTGAGCTTCTGCTATGATTGTTATCATCCTGAATATATTCGTTGGCATATATGATACAGTCGGATCCCGATATAATGATATCCAAGGAACTAAAGTAATTACTTCATTATAACGGATGATTTTTTTAAGGAATTTCCGATTTTAAGAATTTTAACATTCGTTAAAAAATCCGTTGTAGTGTGCAATTTGATTCTAAAGAAACTATTATTTATTTACGTTCTAGACAATAAAAATAATGAAGTTAAAATTTATGGCCTATTTCAAAAGTTACTCAAAGCAAATCCAAATCTGTGGTGTTTGGTCAGAATATGATATCTCTAAAAAATGACTTTTTGATCTGGAAGCAAGTCTTGCTAACTAAAACTAATTAGAAGTGAGATAAATGCACAAATACGTGCGTACGGCTAAACATGATTGGTGTATGATATTTTCATTTGTACTAGTGTGTATGCTTTATTTTTGATTTACCTATATCTCAAAACTGGGGTTTTGGAGTCATCATGTTCTGATCAAACACCACGGAATTAAGAATCGGTTTTTGTTTTGGTTAAGTTTTATTTGGTTAAGTAGCATATTTGAGGCAAATAAATCGTAATTTTCTCTTTATTTGTTTTTTTATTTTTTCTCAAGTATTGTGGAAGCCGAGGAAATGACGAATTCCTCGGAAGTATAAGCGTGCAATGCTTGAAAGATCCCTCACCGAAAAGCGCATGCAAATTTCAATCTTTTCTTATATGACTGGGCTGGTAACTGACACATCTTGGGAATGAATGTCCTGAAACCGTATAAGTTTCTGAAAAATGTCTTGAACGAGTATGTCCTGTGAAGACAGCTACATCCGGATCTAGAAAATTTTAGGAAGTCTAGTCTTTTTTCTATGGGATCCCAGAGCTGCTGCTTGAATTTGAAATTCCAACTTGGTCCGAATTTTCAAAAAGGTGAAAGATTATTCCGTATTTTAATGCCAAACGATTATGCCGTATTTTAATGCCATTTTGTTTTTATTCACATTCAGCATCAACTTCAGCAATGATCTTGAATTTTTCTCCAATCGAAAATCCTTTTCCTTTCGCGGTCACTCATTTTGAAACAGAAGAAATATGAAACATTCCTAACGCGCATCCACTGGCTCTTACACCACTGATTCCATTTCTTTTTCACGCACCGTATTGGTTAAACTTGCTTCACCGCAAGCCATGGAAAACCGATCCTTATTCCTCAACAGCTCAGCAAGTCAATTCTCTGAAACAGATTTTTCAGGATCATTTTTTGGGACGTTTTGTCCTCTTTTGTTGACTTTCAGAAACTTATTTTTGAATTCCTTAAGAATGGATTTTTTTTATTTCGCACTATCGGAATACTAGGGCGACTCGAGCTCACTTGCGGCCGTGTGCAAACCCTCATGTGCCGTTTCTAAAGACGAACCTGGTGGCACGCTGAAATAACTTGAAATAGCTTTAGTTCAAGGGAATCTGGGATAAACCTGATTTTTTTCTTTTTTTTGTTCGTCTATAGCCATGTTTAGAGGTGTCGCGAGTTGGATACCCGGTTCTTCCTTGTCAGAAAACTTTCTTGACACAGGGGTACACCAAAAAACGGCGACATGACCACAGAAAAAATTGCTATCACAGGGAGTCCCCCAATGAGAAGTTAGCGTACCATCCTCTCGATGAGTATAAAAATAACACAAGCCTGCCATTCGGAATCGGCAATAGATTGTAGGTCCCGGTCTAATTAGCCCTCGTGTGCAGAAAATGACCGTGGTGCAACAAAAATGATTAAATTGATTAAAATCGTCCAAACCCGCACACCATTATATAATGTATCTAACAAAGTGCTCCAGACCATGTGCACCGCTTTTAATCGAAACTGTCTGGTTTTTGGTTTAGTTTATTTTACCGTTCATAACAGACAACTTTTCTGCACATTACAGCTCTTATTGATGAACTATCGTATTTTCCTTGTTTTTGGGTTTATTATTATTTTTTAATTTACCTCAAATCTTGACTGTTGAATCTTAACTCTAAAATATATACTCCAAGGTACCCAGGGGCCCTGGAACAAGGAAGAAACCACGGGATTACGAGGGGGGTTCTGATACTCCAGATCCTGGGCAAGTGAGAACTCGAATTATTTATTTGCCTTTTATTTCATCACTCCCGAAAATTTACTGGGCACCAAAATGCATAGTTGTCCCATGTTATAGAGTCCACTCGTGTTTCTGGTATTACGCCCCAGTCCCTGCTTTTTCTCTCAAGTTTTCCACAACATCTTCGTTGGCAAGATAAGGCTCAAAAAGAGTGACTGAACGTGGTGTCTTATGAATTTTCATCGTTCCAAAATTTAAAAAAAAAAATGTTATGTGTCTAAACAAAAGCCCTTACAATCTGCCAACCGGTCAAGCCGCACCCCCCTTTCCCTGCGTAATACACTTTGCTTCCATCTCAACTTATTTGAAATATTAGTAAAGTTTTCTTTACAACGAGAGTTTCGCTATAAGGTATTCGATAAAACGGGATTCGAATGTATTTTTAAAACAGGCTTAAATTTCACTTTGTATATTCCATCCTACAAAACATTTCATATAATTTCCCTTCGCTAAAAACCTTACACGAAGAAATTGCGAAAGTTTCGTGATCACTATGAACTATCTCATTGATTACCCTAATTGGATTAATTAATTGTATAAGTATGCTGTGAATTGCTCTGTTTGTAGAACATATAAACTCACGTAGTCTCATGTAAATAACTTCACCGTCCACTTTAAGTGAATCAGTGACGTAGAAACAGCATCAGAACGTGGAAAATTTCACTTATAGTGTCGGCTAGAATTATAGTTGCTCAGTGCTGCATGGCATCGCCGTGAACAGCAATTTGCATTGTGTGATCACAATTACAATCACTGCTCTCATCAGTGGAAACGGGAGAGGAGAAGGACTTGATCTGACGTTGCTGATACGCAGCGGATTCCGATTCCATCTCTGCTCGAGTAGGTAACGGGCATTTGGGCTTGTGTGACTGTCGATCCTCCCTATATAACAGTAGGAAACACTTGCAATACAACGCCGGGGACAGAATGTCCATAATCACCTGAATGCCCGTAAATACACACTGACACGTAATTACACGTATCGGTATGAGACGGCAGGTGTTGTATATATAGATAACTATTAATCACATGTACTTCTCAACAGTTTGCCGCTTTGACGTTAGCAGCTATTGGATATAACGTTAGCAACATATTAAATATACTAAGTTACAGTGATTGAATGCACATGATGGCAAATGAATTCATTCCATGATGACAATCATTTCGTGAACATTCGCTAAAATGTAGAACATAAGTGGCGCATATCATACGAAAAATTTGAGGTATGACTCAGAATAAATATTCGAAATAACTATACATAGAGTAGGATTCAAATCGTTTGTCCACAGGACTCTGTTGACTGATTGTTTAAGTTTAAGTAGTATAACTCCAATTATACAAAACGGATTTCTCAAATGACATGGAGATTTCTTAAAATGTCCTATTTTTAAGGTGTTCGTACGCATAAAAAAACACTTATTTTTTCATGTACAGCCTTCCAATTAAGGAAATGTAGAGCCTGTCCGAAAAGTCAGTTCAAAAGTATACCGTATTTATCGAGATATTAAAGATGAAAAATCACCATGTTTTGATGACTTATCGTGGAATTGGCATGTTCATGTTTGCTCGTGGGAATTCCCATGTTTAGGGACTGTATGCAAATAGAATGGTCCCAAGTATTACTTGTTTTATGTTGATTATTTCATCGTGTATTCAAAAGATAATTCTGAAGTATTAAAAACCAAATTCGGTTAATTGGGATCGTAAACAATAAGGGGGCATTCAAGTATTACGTAAGCAAATTTTCAGCCATTTTGACCCCCCCCCTTGTCAGCAAAAGTCAGCAAAACACCGACCCCCCCCCCCCCCGTCAGCAAACTTTTGTCTGTAGCTTGGAATATTTCATATCTTCAGGAAGGGGTGGTGGTTGATGATGTAAGCAACCTTCAAACCCCTCTCCCCCTTTGTCATCAAAAGTCAGCAAATCCGAAACCCCCTCCCCCCCCCCCTCAATGCTGACGTTATACTTGGATGACCCCTAACCCGTAAAATATACGCGACATCGCAAATTTGCCATCAGAAACATCGTCAGAAGTAAGCGCAATCATATTTAAAATTCCAAAAAGAATTGAGGACAAGATATTAAACCTGGCAAAGAAAAAGATATTGGATGTAATCAATGTTTTGTTTGCGATAATTATCATAATTTTATTTATATTATGAAAATGCTGTGTGTGTGTATTCGCGACATTAGTAAATATTAGAAATTCAAATAAGTATCGTTGAAAAAACGGGACAAAATATATGAAAAAATTCGGAACAACGAGAACAACGAAAATTATGTCCCGTAATACGGGACACAAGTCATCCGTCAAATTTTTTCGGACATTTTTATAGTTCTTGTTTCCAGAACGGTTGAGAAACACAGTAGTTATTTACGAATGCTTTATGATTCCATATTATGAATATTCTATAGGAAATGGCATAATGTTCGAGAATGCGGTGAGGAAATTCCCGAAATATGTATCAGAAATACAAGACGGTATCAGGGATGAATAAATCAACGAACACCTATGAAGACAGTGCGATGGACTCTTCTATTTCTTTTCGAAATGAATGCATGAATTTTCAAAATACTGGGCGTCATCGCGTCAAGAAATACATCCGAGGCGCCTGTAATCGGACAGAACTGAACCATTAAATTTGATAAATATGCTCTTTAAGCTGACGTACTTTTACGAGCTCCTTTCATAGAAATTTCAAGCTTTGCCGTTCGTCCGTTCGAATGTCGCAAATTGATGGTCGTCGTTGTCTTCGCCGGAGGAGGAGCGTGTTTTCTGGAATTGCGATGCGACGGGAATAAGTTTGAATGATAGTGTGATTTCTATGGTGCCACATACACACTTGAAATAACCTTCATGAATGAATACTTGAGGAAATTACTTACAGATTTCCGACAAATAGGCACCTAAGCACTTATGGATACGTTTATGAGTTGAGGGGATAGAGAGATATGCTGTGGAATTTGTTTGGGGTTTTATTCTCTTGGTGATCATAGACCAAAGTATGACAAGATTTCAGCATTTCAGTGGCTTTATCTAACCTTGCACACCTTGAAATATGTAGGTGTTTTGAAATGTTTGATGAAGCATGAGCCAATTATTTATCATTAACAGCGCAAATGAATATCACCTTAAATCGGTGTATTTAAAAAGGTCTCTCGAATAGAGCAAGCAAACACGCAACACGATATTTACAACTAAAACTCAATCATTTGCCAACTCTCACTCCTCATTTGCAAAGTATATGGCACTACTTCGATTTGCACGCAGAATTTGTGAAAAAGGTAGATACATTATAGTATCCAAAGTAGGCGCTACTACTACTTTACCGTACATGAACCTCGTACTCATTCTTCCACGGAATGCGTGTTCTGAGTGTATGTATAGTCTTTGATATAGCTAAAGTATTGCTTAAATGCCGAAATGGGCTAAAAATATAAAATGACTTTATTTGAAAAAAAAACACAACGTAGGAAACTCATGTTGCTCTTGAGAGTAGCAAAGCCGAATAAGGGGTCAAAAACCGTCAGTCTAATTTTGACTGGACACTCGTCCTTAAGAACCAGGTTCGAACACGTTTCCGAGTTGCGCTTGTTTCTTGTTCATGGTGCCATCTGGCTTCCATTTGCCGAAGTAAAGATGAGAATGCTTGAATTTCTTTGAATTTATTTTTTTTCAGTATCGTATTGGAAGTCTGTCTGCTATGTCGAATTGACATTTCAAATAAGAGACCGGCTCGCTTTCACTCCTCGAAGCGGGAAACCCCCAGAAAACCAACTTCAGCCGACCACCATTGTGCCGTCAACGGCGTGTTTGAACCTGGTTCCTAAGGACGAGTGCCCAGTCAAAATTAGACTGACAGTTTTTGACCCTTTATTCGGCTTTGCTACTCTCAAGAGCAACATGAGTCTCCTACGTTGTGTTTTTTTTTTTCAAATAAAGCCATTTTATATTTTTAGCTCATTCCGGCATTTAAGCAACTCAATTAAGCAACTTCCAAAAGCATTCAATTTTTACTTGTAAGTTGTTTATGAAATTTATATACTAGTAGACAATGACAAACCACTATTTTTGAGAATTGCATTTTGGAGGGAATAAAATTGTGTTGAGGAGACATATTGCTGTGCATTCTTCAATAATGTTAGAAAAGTAAGTTGATAAACAATAAATCTCATTTTCAAACTATTCAAATTTAAGTAAATCATAATTTCTGAAATTCCGATGAAATATTTGTTTTTAAGCATCATGTAATCGCACATTCAGTGAAACTTAAGTATTTAATATAAATTTTTATAATTCTTTTTTTCTTTATATTTCTGCGATTGTCAATTCTAGGGTTAAAATAGAGGATATCAAGTATAAATGATGACATTTATCAAAGTTTTTCTTTCAGCAGATTAATGTCATTTGATCAAGAATATTTATTAGTATGCTTTGTGTTATTACCAGATGGTTCCCGAAAGAAGCAGCACCATAACAATGTTATGAATTAGCCAATGTATTCACCTGATCTCAATTCTCAATCCGCGCGACAGCTTTCTTTGAGACCACTTGAAGTGTTGTGCATCAACAAAATACTTACACGCTTGTGGAAATGGAGTAAATCCTCAGTAATGAATGTCATTCTATTAGAGAGAGAGAGAAGACGTCGCAGGAAGAATCTGCTATTTTCGTAGTTCAATGACGGTAACATGTGGTTGCAGGGAGTGTGGGAAGGGGTACGGGTGGAGTGCATTTCGAGAGCATTGGGATGCAATTTCCAAAAGTTTCCCACTAACTGACCGCTTCAGAAGCCGTGACATTTGGTAATGTCGCAAGCTGGAACTCACTGGCGATGTGTGTGCGATTTCACCTGTCCATGTATAAAACTCGTATTTATTCCCATGATGGCCGGTGACGCAATTTTAGTATTCAATAAATTCCCGGGGGCACCCGGACATGGGAATTGGATAATGTGCTTAAATCGCCTTGTGTGGTAGAGCAAGGGTATCTCTCGGTTTTTTCAGTAATGTCACATGGGAGCACCCAAGAAAAGTTTCCTGATCTGAAAAACCGATTTTTGTGAGAGAATAACTATTACTGTTTGCTCGCTACTATCGAAAAATGAGTGTGATGATAAATAATATAAACCGTTCTCTCGCAGTTCAAATATATTTATTGAACGGTTATAGAAACGGAAACTTACAAGAAAAACGGGTGGAATGTGGCTCGTCGTGGTGGACGCTGTCGACATATAATTTTCCATTTTAGATACCCTTGTAGGACACCCTGTATACAATGTGTACAATATTTTTTGGCATGCACGAATGCGTTGCAAATTTCTCCCTAGATAAACGTATGTCCTCTCGATAATTGAGTGGGACCAGAATGTTTTACGCGAGCTCCCTTGAAAACTTTCTTCCCAATAATATCCAACTCATAAATTTGTAGCGGAAAAGAATTAAATCATTCACTGGCCCAAAGGCTTGAATAATATAAGTAGGAGAGGAGGGGGGACCATGGGCGGATATCTGGTTTAGCAGTGTGGACGTCCTCGACTGATTCAACAAACAAATGAGCAACAACTCATCCACGACTACAGAATGCCTTAAAATGTAATATGGCTTCAATAAGTTATTTAAGAAATAAAAAGAATTAAAATAGAGTGTTTATATATTTCTTGGGAGAGTTTCTAATATCATCACCATCGCCAGTTCCGAATCTGAGATATCGGAATTCCACTTAGAAATTCCGATGAACAGATTACGAAAACACAGAAATGTGATTTCTACTGTCTACGCACATGTCTCTCTTACCCTTAGTTCCTCCAGGTTACGTTACTTGGCAATGTGTAAGCGCTTCTCTGGTGAATTAATTACCGCATTCCCTCCTACTTGAATAAATCTGATTAATTATGAGCGAGGTCAGTCAAATCCTATTGCCATGTATTAACGCTCTCCTCTTCACCCGCTCGATAGCAATCCGAACGGGTTCAACTACGTACCACATAACAGTTTTACGTTTGTTCCTCGAGAGAGTAGTGTTTTTGTTTTCCACATGTTTAACGCGCTCGCGCAAAACCTCAAGTTAATTAATGGAAATGAAGAGAGAGACGAAAGAAAAAAGCAATAACACACACACAAAGACTGGATAAAGACATATCATTGTTGAGAACCAAAGATTCTTCTGGGAGCGTTTTAATATCAAGGGATTTACTAAACGTATAAACATTCGTAAAAAAAAAAACCACAGGACAAAGAATGTTTCTGTTGCATAAATTTGACTTATTGAGATACTTAGGCTGGCATTACACTACAAAAGTTTGATAAAATGTATGTTATAAAACTTGAAAAATGCAACAAATAAGCGTATCGGTTGCATTTGAACGAATGTAATCAATAGGATAGTCGGTTGTTTTTTTCCAAGTTTTGTAAAATACCTTTTTTAAAACTTTTATAGTGTAATCCCGGTTTTAGATCTTTCTTGGCTTTTAATTTGTGGGAGATGGAAAAAACTATTGGCAAATTTCTGATAAACTTTTGTGTATACATACACCTATCTGACCCTAAGTATCGCGATATCTCGATGGTTCAAGTCACCAGCCGAAACAGCAGAAATTAAAAACAGACCATGTATGGTTACCGTACTTGCAAATGAGACTTTTCAAATATAGGTGTCATTCGGTTATTGTTATCAGATACCACAAGTCCCGAGGCAATCACATCAAGCGGTGTGGACTATAGTATTTATATATACAGGGTGATTATAAAAAAAACTATCCCGACATATGGGCCCCTAACTATCATACCATTCACAGAAACTGGATGAAATTTAGGCATAAGGTATTTTGATGTATGCGCTCAAGAATGATATGGAAAACAACAGTGTCACTCTAACAGTTACGGTTACAGTGAGAAAATTTCGAAAATATCAAATGGCAACACCAAGTTTTTTGTATTGGAATGTGATCTCCATTGTGAAAAACCCTAAATAGCGTTCTTACGGCAAATGTAGCATGAAAATCACCGGCGGTAGATAGGATAAAAGTGAGGACAACCAATAAGGACAGAGAAGCAGCATAAAATAAAGCATTTTATTGTGTTTCACAAATTTTCCACATGACCTTGTGGAGGACTAATCAGGCTGGGATCTCAAACGGTGTGACGAATGAAACGAACATTAATGCTCTGGTGCACGGCAAAGTCCTTTTTCCTTGCCTAGCTCCGGGGATTTTCGTGCTACAGGTGCCATTCCAACGCTATTTAGGGTTTTTCACAACGGAGATTGCATTCCAATACAAAAAACTTGGTGTTGCCGTTTGATATTTTCAAAATTTTCTCATTGTAACCGTAACTGTTAGAGTGACACTGTTGTTTTCCATATCATTCTTGAGCGCATACATCAAAATACCTTATGCCAAAATTTCATTCAGTTTCTGTGAATGGTATGATAGTTAGGGGCCCATATGTCGGGATAGTTTTTTTATAATCACCCCGTATATTTTTTGTATTCGTTCTGAATTATCAGATGAAAATTATACGCTTTTCGATAGGTAAAAGATCAAGATAATAGAGTAGTGCACTCAAGTCACCGCATCTGACGGAGTGACTTGGTTACGACCTCGAATTAATTTTTCTCTGTTGAAATAAGTTGCAAAACAAATATCCGTGCATAAAAACAAATAACTGAAAACTTATTTCTATTAAATTAACATTTTTTACTAAAAGTTGATTTTTTACAAGAGAGACAGAAAGAAAGAGATAATACAAAAAAAAATATTCAAAATCTGCACCCACGTCACTCCATTTCACGGCACTAAAAACTATGAAATCAATTAGCATAAGGAAAAATTACAATAATTGTTCGCGTTTGGTTTAACGATTCGTTTTAAACGTAGCACCAGAAACAATGGTTTCTGACAATTTGATCTTTTACGATACAGAAATAGTTTCTAATCATGAAACAATAGTGTTTGTATTGTGGTAAATACAATATATATTATGTAGCATTAACAAGAAACGATTGTTAATTTAAGCTATACAGTCTTCGTTTTGCAGCTTTATATCGTTTTTATAATTCATAGCGTTGGGTAGGAGTTACAGCTGTCGACAGCCCAGAGCACGTCGACTTCATTAACAAACACACCATATATTTTAGTCAACATTATTATTAACAACATTCTCTCGGATTATATTCCGTCAAAATAAGTGGTTTTGCAGGAATTCCATCTGGAGACACGCGTGAGAATATTATCTACGACTGCTTCATGAACGAATTAATCAATCGACCCTCAACTATGCCACTTTATTTGTCCAAGAGAGAGAGAGAGAGAGGGAGAGATGTGCTCACTGATATAAATATAATCATAGAGTCAAGTGAAATGCAATCATTGTTTACTCAAAACATGTGAGCACACACTCCTTATTCGTTATCATTATCGTATCAGGTTGGTGGAAATACAAAACTGATAATATTGGCGACGCGTTTGAGTCGATCGAATCAAACATTGCCATGGACCCCATCTGCTGTAACGTTAAGTAGATGAGAAATCAAGTTGTTGGATAGTTAATTTGCATATCTGGATTGATTATGTTGCTAGGCAATTCCAAAAATATCGATAACTATGTGGTGCAAATTTTTTTTTTCTCTCTAGTACAGTAGAGATGTCGGTTATTATAATCATGAATAACCTTATTATTCGGGTAATGTTATCATTTTCACCAAGTACCGATCGGACATAGGGAAGAAACTCATTCATAGTTATTGGTTTATGTTATCATTTTTCCCCGTCAATTTTTTTTTTCAGAAAATGTCTCCGTGTATCGCTGCTCTTGCAACGGCTGTCTACTATAGTGAAGCAATATGTAAGGTAAACAAATCATTTTTAGTCAGGTCATAATCAATTTCTTTCAGATGACCACATTCACAGTTCCTCTCGGTTGAAAGACTTTCTCTGAGGAATCTGGGGAACGTCGTACTGTACATTAGAAAATGTATCGTGATTCGTAATAAACAATAGAGCAGTGCCTATCTAACTCGTCGCAATTTCTAAATTTAAAAAGAAGTATTTTAACCTTAAGGGGGAGGGGGAATCCTGCTTGGGAAAAAAAGATTGACGATTTATAACATTTTGAAACCTGTTTATGAGGAAACAACAGGATTTGCCTCCATTTGATAAAACGGGAAATATAGTGACTGTACTTGCAACCAGAATTTTTTTTTTTTTCAGATATGGTATTCAAACGGTTATTACTATCAGAAACCTCGAGAATAAGCGAAGTGTGCTCTACTAGCTACCTCATCATATTTTGTTGGGTTTCAGCAGAAAACTTGCTAGAAAGAGTCAAATACAATAGTTATAACTGAATCTAAAATAATCTGATGAATAGGCATCTTCTAATGAATGATAATTTGATAATGCCCCGCTCACATCAAAGACTTCATTAAATTTTTTTTGGAACTTGAGTAAAAGTTGAAACACAAAACTAACGGCATATTTCCACGGTGGTCTGAGCACAGTTCCAGCTACTCCTAGTTTCAGGCATCACTACCCACAAAATAACATCCAACCGAGATAAAATACGAAAGAAAAAAAGTCTCTTTTTTTTTTTTGTCCGAGACGTGAAGTTGTTCAGCTGTTAACTGATGTGCCGTTACAAACTCTTCTTTTGATCTCCTGAGTTGATTCAGAATCTTATTTATACGAGAACAGATCGATGCAAAGGAAACTGAAGGAGAAATAGTTGAGATAGCTCTTCTCGGCTCGAAAGGGATTACCTGAGGTAAATGAGACTAAGCAATCTCTGTGTGTGTGAGCGAGAGAGAAATATAAGAGAAGATACCGAGAGACAAGAGACTGCACCCAGCTCGATACAAAATAAGATATCGAAAGATTTTGTAACACACAGGTATAGCACAGCATAAACGTTTTGTAAACTCAGACCAAAACAGTTCATTCCTCTTCTGAAAATACGACAGAGGGCACTAGAGTGATTCTCACCCTGGGGGAGTATGACCCCCACCCCTTGTAGTTCTGGGTTTTTTTTGGGGGGCACGGGAGGAAATCAGATGAAAGGGGAGCCATGACAAATGATGAAGTGAGCCACAAAGAGCTGTGAAAAAAATGAAGTTTTCAAGTGAAATATGGTTGGAAAAATGTGACTGTATACTTCAGAATCCACCAGATATGTCTTTAGAATCACTGTCATCTTATTCCATGGGTCGATGTTGGAATTGCAATGCACAGGGCATCCAGTGCCGTCTTAACGCATGGGCCCACCCGGGCACGGCCCGGGGGTCTTAAGAAAAAAGGGGCCTCGCAAAAATCAGAGCCGGTTCAAATTTTCGAGAATTCACCAGGTGGGGCCGCAGAAAAAACACTTGGCTCGGGGACCCATGACACTCTTAAGACGGCCCTGAGGGCATCATATCCACAGAGTAAGAATAATATATCGTCTATTACATATATTATATATCTTTAGTCTATGATCATATCCTAGAGGGGGATTACAATACACGAAATCTGGTGCTATGATTTTCAAATATTAGTATATAAACATGTAAATTGTTACTTCCCGCAAAGTACTGGGACCAAAGAACATCACTTTGCTAGGACATCCTTGAGAGGTCTAAAGAGGTCATGTTAAAACGTTCATGACGTTTCATCCACTCCAGAGAAAACGTCCTCTTGCAGGTCGCTGGTTACTTTCCGACCCCATATTGCATGATGAAATTTGTTTGTTTTGGCGAGTTCTGTCACCCCATTATAGTTCTAACCATCAGTTTAGTTACACCCTGTATAATTTTCCATAGACAAAATTTGATTTCAACCAATCATTTGCAGTAGCATAATGTTAATAAAATCGAAGCTGAGTTTTATTAGTTTATTCGTCTGAGCTTCGCTTTTGTTAGGATTCCAGTTATTTATCATTGCAGGTGTTATTACCAGAGTGGTTGCCCTTCTATAGCATACTGTACGTCTATATAACCTGAAATAATATCACTGTATATATATATCGCTGAAATAACAATAATAATAATAATAGCCACATTGCAGTACAAACACTACGGAAAATCTAGAATACAAAGAATCCTATAGGACACAGCACAAAGACATAAAAAATAATTGAATCCATTCCCCGCAGAGAAACTTATTAAAGTGAGTCTTTATTAGGAGATCGTGGAATGGGATCCCGTTGCCGAGAGTTTGTTTCTTTCTCTACTATTGACAGGAGATCAATAGGATACGAAATGAGAAAGAAAAAGTGAAATCGTGTAATGGGTCTTCGTTTTATTGGATCTGTCCCCGTAGTTTTACGAGATTGTAATGACGGTTTCGCTGCGAATTTATCCAGCTATATTACGTACAATGTATATATATGTATATGTGTATATATATATATATATATGTCATTTGTCTCATCCATCCACAATTATGTACATCTCGGTAATTGGCTTAGTCATAGAGAAGAGATACCTAAGAGAAGATGCATAAGAGAAGAGTAGCGCGGCTTTAGTCCCATCAACCGTCCATCGTAGAGGTGAAGTTTCAATGTAAAAGAATGCTCAAAAGGACGTTCAAAAATTACCCTGTACCAGTTTTGAGTGAAAATACAGTATGTATAAGAAAATAAAAAAATCTAAATTTTTTACGGTCCTCCTTCCTGCTCTCTAACTTCCAATTTGAAAGTTGTAGCCCTGTATCTCCTGAGGCTAACAGAAAGAAATTCCGCAGTATTCGCTAAGGTATTCGAATTCAAAAATGGGAGGAAAGTTATGAAACAATTGCAAGTACTAACAAACAACCTTTTTTTCCCTTATTCATGCTTTTCTTTCCAAACTTTTCTCGGATTTTGAATTAGAATATCGCAGCAAATATTGCAATTAAAAATTTAATTCTTTTTTCTCGGGGGTGTTTCCTCGGCAGCAACTTTCCAATTGAAAGTTCGGAAACAGGCTGACCGTATGAAAAATTTAGATTTTTTTTTTTTTTGTGATTGCATTTTCATGCAGATAATTGGTACAGGGCATTTTTTTTTTAATTGCATCATAATTTTCTGCAATAGTAAACAGTTCGAATGATGTGCGACTGCAACAATAAAGGGTTAAAAACATAATCTTCAACTGGTATTCTTTTACGCGTTGAGCCATGGTCTAAAATTGAAAACAAAACCAAAAATTTCATCTGCAGCTGCGGCATACAGCTTCGGTAACCAGCAGGAAATTGAGACGACTGCTCGCTTTCGGGATACCGTTCCCTTTAAAAAAAAGGACTCATTTTGGATAAAACTAGTGTGGCTTTGACTTGAATATGGTATAAATTTAACATAATAAATGTCATTTCATGAATATTTTGACAAAAAAAATGATTGCCAATTCTATGTGTAAAATTATAATTATTCGACTTGTGTTACTAAAATTCACCTCGAACTCGAATATCTGACCATTCGTTAGAATTTTATATGCATTTTTAAATAAACAATTAAAAAATTAGTTAAATTTCAGAAATCTAAATTTATTTTTTTCATACTTTGTTTATTTATACAATGTTGTCGGCCCTGGGGGGCCTATACAAGAGGATGCAATCAAAAACTACAAAGATATTGTTTGATACTGGGCAAAAAACCGAATTTATCTAGAATTAGACCATTAGTCAATTGTTAAATTTGATATCCATTTTCCTAACACATATCGAGTGAACATTTCTGAAAAATATCAGAACTTTTCGTGAGGTGGTTTTTCTTCTTTTTAATCTTACGGATGAACTTAATAACCGCATCCTGATAAAACAGCTTTTAAAGTATTTTTTCTTGTATACATTTACACTATAACTCATTACGTATTTATTTTATTACGAAATTAACCGATTGACACTAAATTTTTAGTATTTTATTTACATGTGTATGGAACAAGTCATTTCTGAAAATTCGACTTCAAGAGTCGTGACACTCCTTAAACCAGTAGAAAAAACCTCCACAAACACCTGAGATGAGAGGATTTCCATGTTATCACTATATTCATGATATTTCTTTCAAATTACACGTATACGCGCGAATATAGTATAAGAAAATTATATCAAGTTGAATTACACTAACGTGGACGCGTAACTTAATACACTGAAATTCAACATCAATATAAGAGAAAATACAGCAACATATATAGGCCTATATTTTTATGAAACTCCGACCATAAATTTTATAACATAAGAACCTATAACCATCCCATTTCTTTATAGCTTTCATGAAAAATAGAGGGGGAAATATATAAGATGAGATACTGAGACTCAATATTTTATCAGTAACTTATATTCTTTTACAGCCGGTTCATTCCAGCAAAAACAAAAAGTAGCGACTTTAATGAATAAAAGTTTCTTTTTTAATGCTGATGCTATAGGAACCATAAAATTTAGAGGAAAAACTTTATAACCCTTTTGGTAGTTAATTTTTTATACAACGTTTATCTTAATATTTAAAAAAAAACTAAATTGATAGCTGGAAGTTTTTGCTTTTCAAACCTTTTACGTAGCATATGCACATACTGCGATTTCCAATTATATTGTTGGTGAAGAAGCAAATTTTCAAATTGAAGAATTTTTTTTTTAAATACAAACATGCTCCCGTGTCTCAAAGGAAATCGAGTTAGCTGATGTGGTTAGATAAAAAACAATTTTCCTTAATACATACAATATCTTAACGTTATTATATTAAATCCATGACGTTTTTTCGTTCATTTTAGCTGCATTAGAATTTATTATCTTATCATGTTCATCAAAATAATGAAAAAAAAAACGTAATTGGAAATTTTATCTTTTATCGTTTTTCAATCGCAATTTGTAATTTGAATACAATTTAGTTTTTTCTTGATATTCAGAGTTTAGAAATGAATATTCGTTTTCTGAACGATTTTTTTAAATTATAAGTATGTATTTATTTGTACTAATATGGATGTGTTTGTGTAAACATGATTTTATTATTTCGATACGTGGATAGAGTTTCTTTAAATGAGCGTAATTTTTTATAAGTCTGATTTGCTTCAAATTTTTAAAATTGAAATATTATAAAAAGCATAATTGCTATGAATTGTTTCTACAAGTTCCACCAATTTTCTGTGGAGTAATAGTTTCATATTATAACACGTTACTGAATTTGTACTTTTTAATTCTGAGAAAGAAATTTAATTTGAAGAGGAATATGTTTGTTTGTTTGTTCTCAAAAATAATATAAATTGACAATTTATTTTAAAGTTTTGAAAAAGAAGAAAATGTGACGAAAAAGATTTATTTATAAACATGTGATATTTCCACTGGAAACTATTTATTTGTATTTTAAAATTTTCAATTTGATCATCTGGAATTTGAATTTATCTTGGAACACTTCTTGTTAAAAATTTCTAATTCTCTAAATCCAATGCTTATTTTTGTTCATTAAAATGTTTGTTTTTCATGTCCCACATTATTACTTTTTATTCATCAAGTTCTCATTTTTGCTCGTCGAACACGATGTTCTTTGAATTCATCAAATTGTTATTATATTTTTTCATTCAAATTGTTTATTTTTTATTCAATGCATACAACTAATTCAGTTTCATTCTGCCACCGATATACCTTTCATTTTATTTTCATCAAACAGCTAGTGATATTTCAATTTAATATTGATATTTAATTATCGGTTGCATTCAATTCGGTATTATTTTTTATACTTCAATTCATAATTTGTCTTGAATTTCTTTCGTATTTTTTAAACAATGAATAATCATTAATTTTCAAAATATTCCAATTATCTAATTATTATTTTTATGAATCATATTTTTGTGCGTTTCTTTTTTCAGTACTAATATTTATTTAAGAGACCCTGCCTCTTGACATGGTGAAATATTGTGATCTTAAAAATGTGATTAAAATTTATATAATTTGACCAATCATTTATTTAAAATTTGATGCAAATCATACAACCATTAATTAATTGGTTGATGATTTGATTTAATTAGATAATTTATCATCCACAACAGCAACAATAAGTATACCTTCCAACGCAAACGTCTATCAAGACTGTAACATATAACCACTAAGCTCTGTAAACAAGGTTTGCAATAGTTTTATGAAATCTTAAAACACAGGCTATCATTAAAGTAAGCGGGAAAAAACGGAGTAATTGCACAGATCTGCGATGAAAAAGCTTTCTTGAAAATAATTAGTTACTATAGTTCTTGTATTTATTTTTATGCTAATTACTGGAAAAATAATTAAAAACTCCATCACTTCTAGTTTTTGAGATGAAGTGAAAATTAAATTTCAATAGTAATGTGATGGCAGCATACAAACAACATTGAAACTATGCGTTATAAATAAATACAGTAAATCATTTCCAAAGATAATTTAGACATTTTAGAATTACTTTGGAACACTGATTCCGAATCTGGCATTGGTTTTTTCCGGTCGGCTCTACGTTTACAGATAAAGTAAAGTGAAAATCAAATTTCAATGGGAATGCAAAAGCAGCATACAAATCATATTGAAACTGTGCGTTATGAATAAATATAGGGAATCATTGCCAACGATATTTCATTGATTTTAGGGACTATCATTACAATGACAGAGTTAGGATATAAATCCAAAGTATGTATCTGTGAGTTGATAAAAGTAAAAATATTTGGTTTTGAGATTTTTGTTTCCCCCATAATATGAAATCGTGGAAAAACCCTTACGCGACGGAAAAAAAACTAGATTATATCTTTTCAATAAGAACTGGAAATAATCTAAAAATCAGGTATCGGAACAGAAAAAGTTATCAAAAAATATTTCTGTAGACCTCTGTTATGAGAGGTTTGGCCTGAATTCTTAATCCTAGAGGCTCATTTTTGCGGCTGTACCTGGAATCACAACTGTATTTCATTCTCAGTGGCAATGGCGTCATCTAAAACAAAACAATAGAACGTGTACCCAAGTCACCCCATTTGACCATATTTATCAATGTGGATCTCAAATTTTTCTGTCATTTTATGAACTGAACAGTTTCCTTTACTTTGAAATCAGTTTCATTTATGTAGTTACATTTATTTCATGCTAATTTATAATGCACGCACAACGTATACATATTTATTTATTTATTTAATTTGCGGAAAAAAACGTATTATTAGAGATACGTAAAACGTTTTAGTGACATAGGTCATCATATATACTAATTAAAAATATGTGCGCCATGCAGTAAAATTAATCAATGTTTAATAATATCTTTATAGCTATTTCTACAAGAACATACTTTTTCACCATGCTACTAAAGTAGGAGAGCTTCTTTAACCTGCAAACTAGTAGCGAAATTTCTAAATTTCTATTCAGTAATTTTTTTTAGAAACGAGATATTTTTGAAATAACGTTACGAAGAAAGTTAGTTGCTCTAATAATGGTTTGAAGCCACACGAGAGGTAATAATAAGAAGAATAGTTTTCCGAAAAGGATTATACTGTTTTTAACTGTGACGTCTCCGTTTGAATCAAGATGAGTATATTTCGAATTCAAGAAAAATTTCCCCAGTCTCCGTCCTTTCCGCAGTTCATTGCAGAAAAGTTACTGAATGTGCGCATCATCTGCTCCAGACGTCGCTGGAATTTTTCATTCAAATTTATACAGCTGCTTTTCAGACCACTAACGGGATTTCTCGAAACGTTCCATCTTCCTTAAACTGCACTCAACTTCTTCAGTGACACGTTTTCTGTAGAAAATTTTCTTAACTCTGACTCTGTTTCTCCCTTGAAACGGAGTTTCGAGAGCGAGAAAAAGAGAGATATTTTTCAGATTTACGATAACTCTGCGCAGGAGGCAATTAGAGAGATTTCTCTTGGAGGATTTGTTGTCAGCCACTTTTCCCATTCTTTCCATCCTTTCAGTCTAAATCTCAGAGGCGTCGTGTGTTTCAGTAAATCCCACTTTTCACACTAAAGTGCTCCCAGCCAGATAGTGCGATTTTGCTAAAGTGCCAGGATAGAAAAGAGATATCTTAATTTCTTATATTCCGTTCTTTTGTTAAATACGGTAAAAGTTCGTTATGACGTTTTGGTTTGTAACGAGAATCTCTCTATAACAAGTGATTTGAAAGAGGGTGTCAAGTAGATAATGTTAAAGATACAAAAATATTCTTGTATAACTAGTTGAAAATTCGGAGGCATTCGCTATAATATCAAAAATATTCACAAAAATGTCAGTTTTTCCTTCTCAAGACCATGACTTTTTCCTTGGTTGTAATGGCGGCTTTACATTCCTTTGATAATTGTTTTGCCTATAATTGGCGTATCAGTATACTTACCTTTGAAAAATTCTTGGCTGTAATTGGCAACATTACTTGCCATTGAATTTTTTTGGCTCCAATTGGCAACTTGACTCGTGTTTGAAAATTTATTGGCCGCAATTGGTAAGTTTACTTGCCTTTGTTTTTTTGGGGTTTTTTTGATGAAATTAGCTATTTTACCCGCGTTTGACAATTTTTAACAATAATTGGTGATAATCGATATGGATTCCGATTTCAAGTATTTTTATAAAGGAAATATGGTCAGCCAAAGTATTTATCATGTCTTCAAATATTGTGCATGATGGCTCTTATCACAGCACGTGATCCTCATAAAAAATGTTCTGAGATACTTTGAACAAAGAATGGACAAGCAGAAGTCAAATAATTGCTTTAACCTCTTCTTTATTGCGTTTTAACCTTATTTCGGGCTTCCCAACTATACGCATGAGGTCACGAGAAATTATTTTACTTGCTTTTCTCTCTTCCGATGACTAAGATATCAAGGGATTAGAACTTGCATTTTAAATCGTTTCAGAATGATTGAAGAAAATCGGGCTAAAAAAAATTCCCGATAGGTGGGAAAAGGTCGATGAGTCAATACAGTTGAATCCCGTTTTAACACATACCGTTATAGCGAAAAAATCTCGTTTTAACGAACACTTTTCTACTGTCTCAGTTAAGTTTATATAGGGACAATGCAAAACCCTGGAATTGCGTTATAACGAAATGATTTCTCCGGTCCGAGTTCGTTATAACGGGATTCGTCTGCATAGCCATGGAAACGAGCAGTGATATAATAATTGAGAACTTTATTAGTTGGCTAAATAGATTTGATAATGCGAAATTCAACGTAAAAATGTTTTAGAAAGTGCCGTTAGACCAAAAATCAATTTCATGACTGGAGTTCTGTTCATTCCTGAATATTAGAACGAAATTATCTCAAAGACGTTTGGAATTGCAAAGAAACAATTTTGTAAACTGACGGAGCCAAAAAATTTAAATTCGTTTATCACGAGAAGTCTGTTAAACGACAATTTTTGTCATGATGGTGAACAGTCGTTATAATGAACTTTTGCTGTATTTGAAGAAAGGAAACATTTCACGACGAAAAGAGAAAAATTGACTAATATCATTTGTATCAAAAAAAAAAAACATCATCATCTTCAAGTACCAAATGCTGTATTTTATGTATTTTTCATCATTAGTGATTCTCCTACTGATATATTATCTAAATATAGTGGGCGTCGCTTATTAGAATCACGGATATAATAAGTGAATTTATAATACATATAATGTCATTATTTGGGTATATCACTTTCGCAAAGCACAAAACAGACCAATATCAAAACATGGGGAAAAAACTCGTTTATAGTTATCGGGATTTTGGTTTATCCGAAGATGATGTCACCCTCCGTACAAATGTATTTAACAGCTGGCTGATGCAAAGATGAATTTACGAAAGACAGAAAATTCAACTGCCCTTGCGGTGAATCAAACCAACTTCCTCTCACTTGTCGGGTGAGTGCATTAGACTACAAAGAGTACGAATATCCCAATCTTTCCTTAGAGCTCATGTGCACTGAACGGGACCGTACATGATAGGTCAGACCTAATTTGGGCCAAAGCTCACAACTGCTGACACTGCCACAAGATGGCGACTTATCCGAGGTTGATGTTATTTCCACTATCCACACGAAGATTTTTAACAGCTCTCTGATGCGAAAATGAATTTAGGAAAGAGAGAAAATTCAAATGTCAACAATTGTGAGCCGACCATCCATGCACGGTCCCGTTCAGTGCATTCCCATCCCGCCATTCGACATTCACGACTTCCGGACCTAAGCTCTTCCATTTATTAACAACCCTATCAGAGAAGATCCCCCTGCGACACCACAACTTGGAATTGTCTCTCATGAATCGATGCTGGTATCCCTTTGCCATAGTAGTTTGTTGACGGTGTATTAATAACTCATGGTCCACTCTATCCATCCCGCTGAAAATTTTGAGCACTTCGATCATATCCTCCCCCCCCCCCTCCTCCCCCGACATCTGCATTCCTCCAATGTAAACATATTCGAAAAACGAAGTCTTTCTTCATAACTCATGACTTGTACGCCAATAAGAACACGCGGAACCCCTTCAACCAAGCCTATGTCCCTCTTTAGGTATGGCCTCATAAACCTTACGACATACTCCAGTGCAGAACGAACCAAGCTTCGGAGAAGCGGAAGAGTGGCTTTACGAGAACAGTAGTTATCAATATGTTATTATTATCGGAAACCCTGATTCCTGATGGGATCACATTAAGTGACGTGCACTGTTTGTAAGCACATTTCCCTATGCCAACTATTCAATTAACGTAACTCTAATTGCACATGTAATGGAATGAAGGTATATTTGGCCCTATTCATTATTCAAACTCCTGAACGCATTCACTGAAGAGTGCCTAAAACCATTGCGGTAGTCAACACGGTATCAAAGCAAGAACTCTCAAATTTCTAAAGATATTATGCCGTATATGTGAAGTGCATAAAGAGAGACATCAAAGCGATTTGCGAGGTAAATGGCATATAAAACGAGATTGGCAGTTCGGAATTCCGTAGGATTAGTGTTATGGCTACGTGTTCCCTATAAAATTGAACGATGAAGTCATTTTCGAATATCCAAACACATAAACAATCCCCGTCGTTTCTGATATTATGTGCATTTTGCACGCGAGAGAAACATAACCAATGCATTCACTTCCAAATGAATTCCGCGGGAATATCATCGTAAAAAAAATATTTTATTCACAAAGTATTTTATTTCCGGGATAAAATTTGATCGTTCCCTATATTATCATCGAAACAGACACCTATACAAGACATTCAGATATCTCTCGATTCAACTCCAGTAATCTTCATCCATGATGAAGCTTTTGAATAAGAGAGTCGAGTATGTGAAATCCCATTTCCCATTCCATTCATAAATCATCACCGTGTTTGGCAAAAATGAATATTTAACATTTTTTTCGTCACTCGTAGATTTATTACGGTGAATGTGATAAATCCGGTTGTTATGCATAGTATCCGGTTACTATGCATAGTATCCGGTTACTATGCATAATCGCCGACCATTTTTGGTAAGTTTGATAAATTTCTCTAAATTTATAACTTTTACCGGTGATTATGCATTGTACCCCCTTTTTCCGGTGATTATTTTACCAAAGCTTCGTTGATAAGCGTGATAAATCTCGTTCTAAATTCATCATATTTGTCGAATGTGATGCATAATCGCTATTTATATTTATAATATATTTGTAATTATATTAAATAATATAAATATAATTATATATTATATTTATAATCGCTATTTATCACGGCAACCGATTGGTAAACTAAATCGGTTGCCGTGATAAGATTTATTATTTAGATTACCGCACTTGTGGGCGGAAACGGATTAAGTCTGAAACGGATATAATAAATTCCGATTTAACGCCTTTTTCGGTACGAAAAAACTCCTACTCGATGAACTATGAAAACGGACCACGATGTAACAAACTCCTATTTAACAAATTTGCTGATCGTATGTGTATATATATATATATACGGGGTGATTATAAAAAAACTATCCCGACATATGGGCCCCCCTAACTATCATACCATTCACAGAAACTGAATGAAATTTTGGCATAAGGTATTTTGATGTATGCGCTCAAGAATGATATGGAAAACAACAGTGTCACTCTAACAGTTACGGTTACAGTGAGAGAATTTCGAAAATATCAAATGGCAACACCAAGTTTTTTGTATTGGAATGCGATCTCCATACTGAAAAACACTAAATACCGTTGGAATGGCACCTGTAGCACGAAAATCCCCGGAGCTAGGCAAGGAAAAAGGACTTTGCCGTGCACCAGAGCATTAATGTTCGTTTCATTCGTCACACCGTTTCTTCGGCTGAGATCCCAGCCTGATTAGTCCTCCACAAGGTCATGTGGAAAATTTGTGAAACACAATAAAATGCTTTATTTTATGCTGCTTCTCTGTCCTTATTGGTTGTCCTCACTTTTAGCCTATCTACCGCCGGTGATTTTCATGCTACAGTTGCCGTTCGAACGCTATTTAGGGTTTTTCACAATGGAGATCACATTCCAATACAAAAAACTTGGTGTTGCCATTTGATATTTTCGAAATTTTCTCACTGTAACCGTAACTGTTAGAGTGACACTGTTGTTTTCCATATCATTCTTGAGCGCATACATCAAAATACCTTATGCCAAAATTTCATTCAGTTTCTGTGAATGGTATGATAGTTAGGGGCCCATATGTCGGGATAGTTTTTTTATAATCACCCCGTATATATATATATAATAAAAGAAAATAATTTGAATTTAAAGTCAATTTTCTGTCTAATTTCAATTCTAATATTAGTATTAAAATTTTGAAAAATATATTTTTTGGACAACTTTCAGGAATTGAAAAACACCTGTAATAATGATAAGGATTTTTTAGAAGCATATTCTGAATTTTTAAATATTTTGAGTGGCAACGGTTATCCGTCTTCTTTTATGGGTTTAAAACTTCACCAACGTTTTACTAATTTCTAATTCAGGCGGCATGTTTTAAAATGTCTAACTGTTGGTATGTTTTCTTCACGCTTCAATTTTCTCTCATTTTTTCGCCTTTTCATAATATCTTTTTTTATAATTTCGAGTTACGTTTATAAAGTAGCCTTTTTTGGCGCTATACTCTAACTTTTGAAGTTTTACATTGAAATATATATATAATGATCTCTCATTCAACAAATTTTACTATCGTACCCCGATTTCACGTAATATTTTACTAAATTACCATTAGTAATATTTTTTTTTAGCATTTAAAAAATTTACCAAAGACGCTTGGGTATTATGCATAACCACTGGTAAAAGTGATAAATGTATCCGACTTACCGAGACTATTTGCAAAATATGCATAATACGTACCGGTTATCGTGTATACCGGATTGGTTGTATCGTATACAACCGATTTATCACATTTAACGTATATAATTAGTAACACGAAAAACAAGTAATTACGTAATATATTCCTTTCGCTTACCAGCAGCAACTGAAAGTATGTACAGTATCCGTAGCATAAATCACGACTGAACAATAAAAAGCAAATAAACAAATAAATAATTAGTGGGTTGTTTCTTGCTAACCAGGCATTTTCTTGGTTATCTATCGGGGGTTCTGAAATGCATGCGAAGAATATTATAATCTTGTCTATCATAGAAACAATTTTTTTTTAATTTTTTATAATAATTATTATACAGAGGGGATTGACATTTTACTTGTGAACCGCCTGGCCTAGATGCATACTTTCAGTTAGAAAAAGTTTCCAGATAACGTGGAATACTCAGATATGTTATTCATGTTGTAAGGGGTTGTGTAATATATATTACCCACATTTATAAAGCTGTCCCCCCCCCCAAATTTCCTCCATTTTTTGAATTTGAATATCTCAACGAATATTGCACTTAGAAACGGGGAATTGTTTTCGTTGGCATCAGGAGAGACAGACCAACAACTTTCAAAATTGGTTTCAGGTCACTCGGGGACGAGTCTAAATTTTTTTTAATAACTATACAATCTCTAGAAACATGAATAACATATCTGAGTACTACAAGTTAATTGAAAAACGTTTTTTCTAATTGAAAGTATGTCTTCAAGCTCAACGGTTTGCTAGTGAAATGTCGTACTGCATAGAGGGCGTCCTGTAAGTCCTAATTCAGCCTTTATCTCATCAATCGTTCAGTGTAGAGGTACGATTCCAGTTCACAAAATGCTCAGAATGTATTCAAAAACCACGCTGTACAAGTATTAAGAGTAAAAATAAGTATTAACCTAATAAAAAAATCTAAATTTGTATACGGATACCCTGTCCTACAAAACCAATTAGAAAGTGGTTGTCATATCTCTCTTGAAGCTAACAAAAATTTCCACGTTTCTAAATGCAATTTTCGTTGAGATATTCTAATGAAAAATCAAAGGTGGAAAAGAAGAGAAGAAACTAACGTACAACGCTCCTTCCCCTCATTTACGATATTCCTGCCAAATATTTTTTTCGACTTTTAAATTCCTATATCTCGGCAAATAGAGCACTTGGAAACGTGAAATGTTTTGATGGCCTCAGGTGAGACAGGGCAACAGCTTTTTTATTAATCGCTAGTGTTAGAGGACACGGGGAACGTGTAAAAATTTCGATTTTTTTATTTTTTTTAATTTTATGACACGCTGTAGCCTAGTACTTTCACGCTCCAAACTAGTTCAGAGTGATTCCTGATGGCATTTCGAACATGTTTTTTTTTTTAAATTGGTACCATATCCTCTTACAACGAATGGTTGAAGAGATAAAGACCGAATTCAGCATTTACGGGGCACTCTCTAAAATATTGATAAAGTCCTTATTTTTTTATGAGAAATGACCATCTAAGGAGCCATATCTGAGTTCGGTTGCATCATCCATGATGAAGGTTTTGAATAACTCACAAATATGTGACCAATACCTATTGCATTCATAAATATCATCACCGTATTTGTGAAATTGAATATTTTCAATTCATTTGGAAATGATCACATTTATAGATTCAAGATAAAAACCTCAAAAATTCTTGTATTTTCACACACTTTGTGGGAAATAAGAATCATTTATCTCGGAATATGCGAATCAAAATTGCTAGTGTAAAGTGTCTCCAGCACAATAAATTAACATCGAACTCAAAGATTCATCAATTCCACCCCAAGATACTTTTTGAAGGATTACAGTAATTAGTGCTCACCAACAGGGAAAATAAAAACTTGTAATATATTTTTCTCATTTACTTAGAGCAATTATTAAAAAAAAACACGTATATATCCTATCCATAGTATAAATCATAGCTAAACAATAAAAAAAAAAATTCAAATAAATTAGTAGGTTGTTCTTCTTGCTAACCAGGCATTTTTCTGGTTATCTATAGGAGTTTTGAAACACATGCGGAAGAATATTATAATCTCCACTGTTATCGTAAAAACTTCATGGGGGAAAAAAAAGTTGCATTTTTTTTATAATAATAATAATAATGTATAAAATATGTGCCTCTTACGAGTAATAATTTTTGAAAAGTCCTTATTTCTTATGAAAAATGATCATCTAAGGAGCTATATCTGGGTTCGGTTGCAGTGGTTTGGAGGCTGCTCTTCAAGAGATAAATTGCAAATATATTCCGCTCGCAATAAACCACTTTCCCCTCTTATTTTATTTATTTATATCATTTTTTTCTATGAAAACTCGCTTCGTAGAAAAATACAAGCAGGCGTGAATTTTTCGAAAATCCATTAATCATTATGCCATCCAAAAATTTTCAAAAGAAAACATTTCATGTTTCACTTTTTTTTTCTCTTCCCAATCGATATTTATTACTTTTATTTTTGTAATCTGGATATATTTATGGAATGTATTAGGGTAAAACATGATAAAGTATTATTGGCATGTACGTTATTGTAACTTCATATGAACATGTTTTCCAGCTATTCATCGTAGTTTGTTTTTTTTTTCTTTCCTCTATGAGGAATGTTTGGTGTGAAAAATTCAAAGTATGTCGATGTGTTAAGTAAATGTTTATGTCAATTAATTGAGGTTCTGCGTGAAGATTTGAGATTCATTGGGTCTAATTCATCGTGATGTATGAGATGCGTCCACAGGGAGATTCAAACTGCTTGCCCGCGAGCCTTACTCTGTAACCCATGACTTTAGAAATATAAATCCAATTATTAAAAAAAATTCAAATGACATGTGGTTTCTTTATCTGTACACTTGTAATATACTTGAATGTGTTTTATTGCCGTGTGTGTAACATATATCTAATTTATAAATGCATAATAAAGCACCCGACACACTGTCCAGCTCTTATCCGAGGCTTGGCCACTAAAATTGACAATTGCCGATAGACCCTGGACGATTTAAGGTATGAAGTGAAATGCGATTTCTTTAAATGACTCAAATCTTTTGAGGAATCATATACATAAAACTATAAGTTTTTATACTCTTCCCCCATGTGCCCATAAACCCAGTTATAAATTTGTTACCCTTTCCCTCCTGAGGCCAACAAAAAATTTCGAGTTTCTAAGTGATACTCAGATATTTGAATTCGGAAATCGGAGAAAAGTTTTGAAAAAACAGCATAAACTAATGGACAACGCATGCTTCTTTTCCTCATTTACGCTGTTTTTCCCAACTTTTATCCATTTCTCCTGAACCCAAATATCTCAACGAATCCACTTGAAAATGTGGATTTTTTTTTTTTTTTTGGTTTCGAGAGAGACAGGGCAACAACTTTCTAACTGGGTTTTTGAGCATACGGGGGACTGTATATTTTTTTAATCCCTCAAAAAAATACGTCATTTAAAAAACCGCATGTCATTTGACAACTTATTGCAATTGGAAGTATACTTCTGAAGTCATTACAGAGTTACTCCCACGGACAATTTGAATAACCCCATATATCGTATGGATTCGGTTGGCTTCAAGTTATGTCCCACTCAAGCCGCTTTCCTGTCATCGAGGCAGTCAAGTGTAATTCAGAGAGAATATGGAAATGCTCTTATATATCGGTCCATGGCATTATTTTACGGTGATCGAGGGCAGATTCTAATGCATCGCGATTCTAAGGTGTGAATCCCCGAGAAGAGTTAATATCTTATCTTTGAATATGAGGCGCTGACTGACGCCGTTATCCAGAAACCATCGGTTTGGCTGTATTGGAGCTTAAGTCAATCTTAATATGCTTCGGTATTATTCTCACAATAGTTGGACTTGTCTAAATTAAATACATTCTCCATTTTAACGTTAATTCATGCCGTAACTTTTTTTTTGCTACTTGTTGAAAGTGATTTCATGGTTAATTGCAGACGACAAGCATTTGCAGATACAAAGTTTCTAAAAAATGAATACACAACTAAAGAATGAATGAAAAAAATGAATGCAAATTAAGATAAAAATACAGCGATCGATTTCTCTGTCTCGGACATTTGCATTGTGAAGAAAGTGATTAAGGTCTATAAGGTCCTGGTCTTGGTCTAAGCAACCCCGCCTAAGAAAGTAAAGAACTAACTCTACGCACCGTATATGTAGAGTTAGACTATATACGTATACTGATCTGCCAATGTAATTTGTCACTATATTATTAATTAGATACACTCAAAATTTACTGTTCTTCATTGAAAATACAGTGAACACATAGTGCTTTTAATCGTCAGCCATTTTGTTATTCTTTTCCCTTTAAAGTTGCAGTGATTTTTCGGAAATCCTCTACGCACCTACCAACGAAAAACGACAAATTTCGTCTATCGTGACCTAACTTGATACCAAGCGCTTTATCTCATGGAGTTTTCAACTATAACGCTGAATAATATACAAACGGGTTCAAATATTTTACGAAAATGATCATTTAATTCCATCTTGAATGTAAATTTCATAATATTCGATAGAAACTCCCATAGACAACATATTCATATTGAACAAACGCATAGTCATAAAAGAATTGATTATTTCAAAGGTCAAATTACCTATTATTGGAATGGAGTGTTATTAAATATTTAATAATAACAAATCAAATCTCACATATCGATTCAAATGTAATATAAATAAATATTTATCAAATGGGGGGAATATCACTACCTGTCAATTCAAATGTCAAATAATATTAATATGCATATCAAACAAACATTTTCCATAAGTCAATGAACATTCACTTAATAAATCCGATCAGCTCAATAACTATGTAGGGAAATTATATTCAACGTTAAAATATGACCATTTATTTCTAGGCATGTACAGAGCTAACTAACAGGCTTTAACATATTCAAACACATCCATATCAAATTCGCTAATGTCTGATTAGAAAAAGTTCAAATTAGGTATAATTGACGCATGATGTTAATCAAATACTAACAAATAGTGAAATTATTGTTTTAAGGCTTCGAACTGCATTTAAAACTAGTACTAGGAAAATTCTTTACAATATCTCTCTTCGAACCTGAGCCAAAGCTGACTATACAAAAAAAAAAAGAAAAAAAAATTGATTTGTGTTTATTGTGTATTATAATTTACATATGTATGTTTAAAATGTCCTTTAAAGAGAAAAAGAAATTAGTCAATTATTTAATTTCGGTCAATATCTTTTATACTAGGACCAGTTGAGTTGGGTTCCTTTACGCATACCTGAAGCCTTAACTTGAGAAAAATAATCATTAAAGACCATTTATGTGAAACTGTTCAAAATGAGAAAATTCAAGATGGTTCTCGGAGGTACTTCTAACAAAGAATGTACTCAGAAAAGTCAAATATTTTTACCCCCACCTCTTCGTATGTTTAGGCTTGGGTAATGGGATAAGTGAGGATTTTATTCGACCATTGACTCTCCCAGTGACTAACCGACCATGGGACCATAACATGCATATTAAAGTATTTTCCGAATGATTAATAAATTTCTACGAAAAAAAAGTCCCTGTTATTAAAAAAATGTTAACTATTCCATACGGCCATGGAAGTGAGCAACGAAATAATAATCGAGAACTTGTGTGGGGTTAATCGACTTAATCTAGTTGATAATACATAATTGTCTCCAGCGGTTCTCAACCTATTCTGATTCGAAGAGCCCTTTCCAACGTATAGTTTCTATGGCAGAGCCCCGTTTGACTCAAGGAGCCCTTTTTTGTATATAAATTATATGGTGGAAATCTTTCAGACCTCTCTTGTTTTATTTATTAATAATCAAATTTACTGATTTATTTTACTTTCTTCAAGCTGCTGCGGAGCATCTGGGAAGTGCACTGGGATCCCCAAGGGCCTCCGCGGAGCACCGTTTGAGAACCGCTGGTCTATGCAAACGTGTCAGGGAATCAACTACTGTGATGTCGAAAGTCGATTCGAAAACTGGAGCTCCGTCCATTCGTTAATATTAGAACAAAATGCAGATGAAGTAGCATTTTTTCACAATGATTCGTAACCCGACGAAGAAGAAAATTTAATTTATACAAAAATTGCCACGTTTTTAAGACTTACATGGCAATTTTTGTATAAATTAAAACCAGGCAAAGTTTCTCATTTTTGCGAAAAAGAAAATTTAAATTCGCTTATAACGAAAATTCGTCATAACTGCAATTTACCCCCGTGATCGTGAAATCTCGTTACAAATAACGGGCATTTACCGTATTTATATCCAAATAAAAATCGCTGTTCCTAAATTTCTCTTTCTTGTATTAGAAAGGCCTGGAAGAAGATAAAATAAGAGAATGGGAAAACAAAATCACTCAATCGACGCCATGCCATCTTTTTTTTTTCCAACAAATAAATAACGGATAAACCACGGATGACTTTCAAGGAATCGGAAAGAACAGAAAGAAAAAGAAAACCCGCGTGAGAAAAGGAAAGAAAGAAGTTACTTCTCTTTTCTTGGGTGTTCCACTAAAACATAGTCTTTGTTTGACGATGCAGAAAATTTCTTTTCCTCTTGTATTGCGAGGCATTCGGTGAGAGAGTAAGTAAGTGGCATTGAAGGGAGGAAAAAGTCAAATATTGGAGAAAACATATCAACGGCTCTCTCTCTCTCTCTCTCTATTTCTCCTGATTCTCTCAATTGAGAGCTATTTTGTTACTTGAACCAGAATTCTATAGGAAAAAATCGAATAAGATCAAAGCACTAGAAACTATTGACGAGAGTGCTAAAGGGTTATTGCGATATCGAATTTCCAGTTTAACGTAATGCTCTACTCATCTTTGAATCATTCTGTGTTTAAAGAGGGAATGTATCTTGAATTTCGATGAATGGAAGAAATTATAACAATACGTGTTTTCTTTTCCTCTGGAATTTCTCTGTATGTTAGGGAAGGATTGCGAAGATATCCACTTGATTTCGAATACAAGAGTTCTTGTGTAGAATGCGATGAATGAGTACTAAAGAATAGTTCAAAGTGGAGGAAGGTCATAATGTGGCATGTTTGGTTCGCAGATAGATAATATATGTATTTCAAATAAGTCTATGTTAGTAAAATTACTTCTTGGTTGTACACTTTTTGAACACTTTTGAACCAAGAAGTTAAATTAAATATTTAACTTTTTGATTATTCAAACATTCAAACATATTTTATATTCACACATATTTTATATTCAAACATATTTTATATTCAAACATTTTTCTACAATGTTTGAATATTTAATATATAAAAAAATTAATTATACATAAAAAAAAATTATATTATACATAATTTTTTTAAATACTGTGTTGTTTAGTTATGTTTCACATCCATATTTTAAATGAGCATCTTTTTTCAACCGCCTCGATGGGAAATTTGTTTGTTGTGTGGCCCTTGGGTTTGCATTAAACTAGACGTTAAATATAATGTCCTTACGTTGTAATTTCATGTCAGAGAAATATAATGTTAAAACATTATTACTGATAATATTATTTGCAACGTTTTGAGACCGCATTATCGAAAGAAATGATGGATTGTGTTACGGAGGTAGTAAATTGTAACACAATTGGCACGTTTAAAAAGAAATACGATATATATATGTTGGGGTAAATCGAGAAGCTATCCATTCTTAGAATAAGACAACCATAAGTATTCTTTATGGGCATTGTATAATATTTTATCATGTGTATATATTGTTTGTAATTTGTGTTAATTGCATTTTTAATTGGGTTGCTATATTTTTGAAATATATGACATCCATAATTTTATGGGCATCTTTTTCTCAGCCAGCTCGTTGGGCATTTTGCCTGTTGTGGCGTTGTATTTGTATTTTCTTTTCATATTTTGTACATGATATGTGAAGATTTCTAAATAAAATGAGAGAGATATTCATAGTAAAAATACAGGGTATTCGTGATTAAGGATCAATATTTCAAAGCTGTCTACAGCAGAAACCAAACATCAGAAAATTATCGAGCAATTTAGCGGATGACTTCATTTAGTATGAGAATTTCTTTCAGCGGACAAAAAAAGGTTACAGAGATAGACACCAGAGAACGTTTTATGAATAAATTACACATTCAGCCCCGCCACATGTTTCACTTGCACAATTTTTATTTCAGCAAAACGTGTTCCACATGATGACTATCATTTTCAGCTCCCATCTGAAATCACAAGACGGCATGTTTCGCAGTTGAACTAAGTGTGTGAATAGGAAACGCTGTTTTTAACACCTCGGGCAGTTTTCGAGTACTTGGGTTGTCACGACTTATGCACATTGAAAACAATATCTCCGCGAATGCTTCTAGGTTTTATAACAGCTGCTGCGTGACGTCGGAAAAAAATTACATGCATACTACGGTTTTTAAAAGTAATAGCCCTCCGGTGGTGATATTTGAACTATTTTGTCGCTGCAACTCTCATCCCTTTTTATCAAGTCATCCTCAATATTTCTCAATTTTCTGATGACTAGTTTCGGATGAAGGCAGCTTTGAAATAGGGTTCTTTAATTATGGGTATCCTGTATTTATTGGGTAAAAGTAGAGAAACATCCATGTGCAAAAAAGTTAAAATGCAATAAAAAATAAGTTGTTTGATTTCATACTAATTAATTTTACTCACATTAGCAAAATTATATTTTTCTGTAACTTATTTGTTTAATGAACAAAAAAATGAGCACCATCTAAAAGAAAAAAAAAACTCTCCGTACTTAGAGAACAGCGACATGTGTAAAACAAATAAGTATTAATGAACCATTATAAATAATGCTAATGAACTCATTAGCTTTACTTTAATACCCAGATTACTTATTATTAATGCTTTGTTGTTGTCAAGTTTATTAATGAACGTACTTCTTACTAGAAAAATAGCGTGCAATAAATTTTCATCGCCAGTGTGTGTGTGTGTGTGAGCCGAAATGTATGACGATAAGTCGGGGAATATTGGCCATAGTCAGATTCATGGTTCTGTAAGTCGCTTTCTGTCAAGTTTGATCAATATAAGAACTATGAGCAATGTAATATATATGTATATTAAATTACGTTTTCAGAAGTCAGTGAGAATTAATTCTGTGTCAGTCTCTGAGAAAAGAGAATATCTGAAAAATTCTCTCGTGTGAACCTTCTTAAAGTTTGAAATGTGACCTGTTGATCCATGAGCCGGATAAGAGAAGTCGTACTTGGAGGGGAAAGAACTTTAAAAAAATCATTTTAGGGTCGAAGCATTCTCTCTATCAATCTTTGAGATTTATTCTAATTATTCCGGCTCGCATGTTCATAAACTAAGACAAGCTGGTAAACCGAATTGTTTTCTTTCGTTCGGTAGCAGAATTGTTCATAAATCGGCACTTTCGTAAACCAAATTGCTCACGAATCTGGGCTCGCAAACCGAATCGTTTTTGTCGTTCGTAAATGAATTGTTCGCAAATGGGATGTTCGTAAACCGTGGGTTGACTTGTTCGATGGCTCTTCGTGTCTTTATACTTTGGCCAAATCCCAAAATAGGTTTGAGTATCCTCGTGTGAGAAAATTCTAATTTTTAAGTGCGAAGACTGTGACTAGACGCCGGGAGGAGGAACTATCAACTACACGTCGTTCTAAAGGCTGGAATTTTGATTATTTTATCGAGTAAAAAAATTATGAATATATAAAAACATGCGAAAAATATTTTGTGGTTGCACCTTTATTTACTGCTGTGCGGTCATGTGGACATCATATTGGACTCTCATCCTGAGGATGTCTGTTCGAACCCTGTTGACGGTAAATAATTATTCGGCTGAAATTAATCTTCTGCGGTTTTTCAACTTCAAGGAGTGAAAACGAACAGGTCAGCCATTTTAAAAAGTCTCTCTGCAAAGAGCAGGCCGCCTATAACACGATACTGACATAACATGAAAATTCAAGCATTTGCCATCTGTAGTTCCAAATATGAAAAACAGATGGCAGATCCAGCGAGATCAGTAACCACGCAAAATTCTGACAATATAAAAATACTTTAGGGCAATAGCTCTCAAACTGTGTTCCGCTAACCTTCGTGAAGGGCACCGCGGAGAGGCTGCCCAGAAAAGGGTTTTTCGAAGAGACAGTTAAACTGCTCTGGGATGCTGCAGATAAGCGTTGATTAGGAAAAGGGGTGCTGCGGGCGGAAAAGTTCCAGAACCCCTGCCTTATGGTCATATATCTTCTCAGAACACACATTTCTCCGGCATGTACCGATTCGTTAGAAATCATACAGAGGAATGTGTACGATGTGCATGTACGATTAAGTTGTAGTGGTGGTTGCACGAACCACATATATTTTCGACAGTTACAATTTGCAACTAATGAAAAGTATTTAAAATCAGTGATTTTGAATACTGTATTGAATTAGTTTATACTTTTCACTTCTTTTTTTTGTATCAATTTGAATCCCGCAATTTAATTGTTAATGCGTCAGTCACACAATCACCGAAAATATTTACTACATGTTAGTGACAACAATGTAAACAAAGCTCAACAAAAACAAGGATTTAAAAAGGCATAATTTAATCCTTGAGTAAGGTTTTTTTAGAATCTTGATAGTGTTTTTATCTCGTGGTGTACTAATTTCGAAATCGTCTCAAAATCATGTCCCAGAGAAAGAAGATAAAAAGTGAACAGGGTGGTGAAAGTAAGCATTCGGTAGTTTTGTTCGAAAGCTGCTCTTATGTCTGGAAACTAACACCACCAGAAGATCAATTGCGTAGTGTTCCCAGCCCGGCTTTCCCTGAAAAGGATGGACAGACATTTTATCATTGGTATCTCGAACATTATGTTTCGGGCTTTTCTATCTTTTTGAAATCCTGTCCGTCGGCAGGAAAAACTGTAGAAGCTGAATACTCCTTGAAGTTGTCAAGCGCTTGCGTTGGACACCGTCCATGCACACAGTCAAACTCTGGCGTCAACTTGTTCAAAGTCGGGGAGTCATTGAGCCCAATATTCTTCTATTGTTCTGATTGCGGCAAGTCCAATGACCGTAGGGATATTACGGTAGAAGTCTTTCTGAAAGCTCGAGTAGGAGAGAGGGAATCCGGACCGAATTTCGGGAATGTATCACCTTTCCTGGATAACAAATCATTCAGTGACGTGCGCATAGAGGTCGGCAAGAAGTTGATTCCAGCGCATCGCATAGTGCTCGCTACTCACTCGCCTGTGTTTGCGGCAATGTTCGAAAGCGACATGAAAGAAAATGCAGAAAAGCGGGTCAAAATCGTGGATTTCAAATTTGGTGTCGTGGAGGCGATGATAGCTTTCATGTACGATGGTAAAATGCCTGACATGACGTACAAAAGTGCCGTCGAACTCCTCGGGATAGCTGATAAGTATGCCATCACCTCTCTCAAGGACTTGTGCAATGTATATCTCTCGGAATCAATCGATGATGAAACTGTGGCTGACATTATCATCCTCGCCAACACGTTCAATAGCGACACTCTGAGGAAGAATGCAATGGACTATTTCTGTGATCGCGTTACCCAGTTAGGTAGTCGCCTGCATGGCATTATACGCACCATCAAGACCAGGAGCCCTGAAGTGATGGAAGGAGTCATCGTGGCTCTAGCAGACAAATTAGCTTTTTACAAACACTGAGTAATCAATTGTAGCACCAATACTTGCTCGCTTTTTTCTGTCGTTTGTGTTAACTGAATATTGAGAATATATTAGATTTCTCAAGCTATATGTTATGGAATAAGTTTATAATTTATAACATTCTTTTCGTGCTAATGAATCTTTACATTATATTAACGTACATTTACTTCGTATTCGTTATTCTTCAACCTTATTGATATGTTAAAAAACATAGACCAGGATTATTTTCTTTATTGTGTAAATTTGTGGAAATATAATATTAAATATATTGTATGAAGTTCTATTGTTTATGTATTTTGATGCCGTATTTTTCTACCTGTAATTTTTTCTATATGCCGTATTATTTTTTTGCCATATTTTTCTACACAAATAAATACTGTAGTATTGCATAACTGGTGAGAAATTTCGTTATTAGTATATTTTTTTCTATAGTATTAGTAATAATGAAGAAAAAATTGCATACTGCATATTTCTTGTCCCAGGAGAATTTTTACCTCGATTATCATATTTATTTTGGCAATATTCCACAACTTATAAAAACCATTATCATTCCTTATGGGAAGTAAATCATACATGTGCAACCCCCCCCCCCCCCCATAGCCCAAAATATAACACTCGAACCTAATATTATTAAGTTATCAATAAAAATCAAACCTGAAATAGATTTTTTTGGTACTTTGCACTGCTTCGATATCTCTTTGAGGTGTGAGGCAGGGTGTGTCCGGTCCTTCAATGTTCAATCTTTTGATACCGAATATAAAATTCTTTATAGCCAAATCAGTTCATGATTCATTCGACAATCATTCTTGTCAATTATTATTTCCCACGATTTTCATCTGACAGGCGCAGTATTCAGAATGTGTCTGATAGAGCAATGGTTCGCAATCGGAAACTTTGTTGTCCCATTGCGGTCCCGTTATGTTCTGCAAGGGCCATGGGTGAAGATCAAATGGATGGAGAGCCAGGACAAGTGGCGAAGGAGGTTCACCGAGAGCTGCAAAAACAGTTTACATGTTCAGAAATAGAGCTGTTAAGTGAAACATGATAAGGGAAAATTGTGACTATACTTTCAGGATCATCGATCTAGGGCCACCTCAACGCGTGGGGCCAATTCAGGCATATCCCGGAGATCTCACGTCCAAAAGGGACGTGAGACCCCTGGGGACATCTACATATTGTGATCTCTAATACGATTTTCGAGAGGAAATAGTAAATTTGTAAACTGTTACACCACATAAACACGGAACTTCCAGAAGATCGCTTAGCCTAGAGGCGCATAATGCTGAGACAGAACAGAATAGAGATTAAGAAGGAAGCTCAAGTAGATTCTAGCCCAGGGCGAGGCCATCCTAATGCCATCTGGGACCGTCAGGCGAAATCATTTTTCTGAGGCCTCTACCGGGCTATAAATGCTTGCCTACCTGTTCATAAATTCACTATCGAAAAGTTTCACCAAATCTCATTTACCTGAAATGTTCCGGTGAAACCATGTGTTTAGACACGGCAACAGCCAAGGGATCCGGAAAAATTTCTCTCATTTAAAAAAACCTTTCTTCACAATAAATTAATCACATGCAGAACATGCTAGTGTTGTTTCTTCGAGACATTCAGAGTATTCATCTATCGAGAATATTTCGATTCAGATAAATGAGTATTATGAACTAATATTAGAGCATACGTCGTTAAAACGTCTTTGCAAGAAGTCTAAACATTTTGAATGTATATATATACGACATTTATTTACTTCATTCTCATTTTCATTCACTTATTTGCTGATTTCACTGATCTTCATTCATTGCTACAGTAGACGCACAAATTCTTACGTTATTCCTAGCTATGAATCTGATTAAAATTTTGAGGTCGAGAAAAAAAATGAAAACTTTCTCTACAAAACTGAATTGGATGAATAAAAATTAAGAAAATATATATTTCAACAGATAATACAAAATTCATCAACGGGGAAAAAAATATGTTTTTCTTATTAATCCACTTAATTAAATCAAACAGTTTCGTTAAGAAATAGGAATATTTCGTAATAGATTAATATCAAACAACATTCTCTTTTATGTGTTTAATTAGTAAAGAGAAATATAGATATATGCAGAGCAGAGAAAATGGAAAAAAAAATGAAAATTAAAAGAAATGGGAAAAAAAGAGTTTTCTTCATTAGAATAATCATCAAAGATTTATAAAATGAACACAGTATTCTTTGATGATGTGAGTAGCACATCTTCATAACTTTCTTCAGATTTCTCGTTTTTTGACAGATTATTTCTTCATACATTTGCACTGGAAAAAATCTAACATTTCAACATCATTAATATGATATTTGATATTTCGGCATTCCAAATTACAAAAACAAACATTCCGTCATTTTTTACTATAATAAAATTGCTGACTAAAAATGAAATTGATGTGTATTTTTTTACTCCCTGAAACGACTAAATATTTGATAGAAGGGTCAAGATTATAGGAAAATTTGTTGAAAAAATGGAAGAGTTGAACACGTATTGAAGATGGGATTTTCTTGAAGAATTCATGTGCACAGCTATTTTTTCTTTATAACTATTAACTATTCTATTCCTTGAATATCCTCTTTAGTATATCGTATAAAGATATTTTGTTGTTGTTGTTGCAGCTCTAAAAATGGCAGCCTTTATTATGGTAAAACTTCATGGAAAAATGCTTCTTGATTAGGGAAACGTATAGAAAAATGATAAAATAAACTTAATATTCTTTCATGATGTGAGTAGAATTTACATAACTCTCGATAGATTTCTAATTTTTTGACGCAGGTGATTTTTGCGTGCATTTCATTAAAAATATTCAAGCAGTTCAACATTATTAATATGCTTTTTCATATTTCGCCATTTTAAGACATGTATTTTCTAGTTTTTTGAATGCATTCAAATCATTGACTAAAAATGGAATCGATGTGTATTTTTTCCCAAAAATAACATAATATTTAATAGAAATTGCTCAAGTTCATATAGAAATATTATTTAAAAAAAGGGTTGAGCATACATTGAAGATAAGATTCTTTTGAAGTATCATCATATACTACTAGTTTTTCCGTCTGATTCCATTTCTTGAATATTATTCGTAATTTCCATTTCTCTTTATTATTTCGTAAAGGTTCTTTTTGTTTTTGTTGTAGCCCCAAAAATGTCGACCTTATTATGATAAAATTTTATGGAGAAAAAGTTCTCGATAAGGGAAAAATTCTAAAATACTCAAAATTATTTTATGATGGGAGTAAAAAAAATCATAACTCTCAAGAAATTTCTTATTTTTTGACAAAGACAATTTTTTTCATGTGTTCAAATGACTGTCTAAAAATGAACACTATGTATATTTCCTCCCTACACGGGCAAAATATTGAATAGGAGTGTCAAGATCATAGTAAAATTACTTTTCAAAATTGAAAAGTTGAGCACGTATTGAAAATGAAATTCTCTTGAAATATTATATATTACTATTTATTCTTCGATTCTGTATTATTTGATTATTCTTTTCATTATTTCATAGAGGTGTCTATTTTTTGTTGTTGAATCTCCAGAAATGTCAGCCTCATCATTGTCAGCCTGCGAAGCTTTATGATAACGCTTTATGTGTGTGTGTATGGGGGGGGTTCCAAATTAGGAAAACGGGAGAAATATTATAAAAAAACACTAAATATTCTTCGACGATGCGAGTAACATTTTCATAACGTACTATAGATTCCTATAGTCCCTCTGTATAATATCTAGAAAATATCTGTTTTTTGGATACTATAGATATCTCATTTTTTGACGCAAGCGATTTTTACATTTATTTTCATTATTTCACCATTTCAAGACGCAATAACAAGAATTTCGTAATTTTTTTACTATGCTTAAATCATCGACTAAGATATAAAATTCATAGACCTATGAACATTTCTTTTTTGTCTTGAAAGGGGACAAAATATTTAATAGAATTATCAAGATAATAGGAAAATTACTAAAAACAATGGAGGAGTTGAGCTCTGAGATTCAATGGAGTTGAAGATGAGATTCTCTTCAAGTATCATATATTACAATTTCTCTCTGATTCTGTTCCTTGATTATTATCTTTATTATTTCGTAAAGATCATTTTTGTTGTTGCAGTTTCAAAATGACAGCCTTATCATACTGCTGGGAAACTTCATGATAAAACTATGTGGAAACTCGATTTGGAAAACATAGAAAAATGATGAAATAAACTCAATATTCTTCGGTAATATGAGAAGAAGAATGTTTAATCATACCATTAATGTGTTCAAATCATTGAATAAAAATAGAAAATTGAGGTAAACTCTCTTCATTTCCCTGAAACGAAAAAATATTCAATAGAATTGTCAAGATCACACACATAGTAATACTAGTTTAAAAAATTTAGGAGTTGAGCACATATTTAAGATGTGATTCTTTTGTATCATATATTATTATTTTCTCTTTGATTCTATTACCAGAGTATCCTCTGTAGTATTTCTTAAAGGTCCTTTTTTATGGTGCAGCTCCAAAAATTGTCAGCCTTATGATAAAATTCCTCAAATAGGAATACATGAAGGAAAAATATGAAATGAACTCAATATTCTTTGATGATGTGAGTAGCAGCACATTTTCACAATTTTCTATAGATTTCTCATTTTTTTCAGGCACGCAAATTTTACTTACAGACAAAAATCTAGCATTTTTACATCTTTATTATAATATTTGACATTTCTTCGTTTCAAGACGCAAGAATAAGCATTTCGCAATTTTTTTACTGTATTGAAATCATTCACTGAGAAATAAAATTAATAGACATATGTAAATTTTTTTTGTCCTAAAAGGACAAAATATTTAATAGAAGTGTCAAGATCATAGTAAAATTTGTAAAAAAAAAATGAAAATTTGAGCACGTATTGAAGATGAGATTATCTTGAGAAGTATCATAAACTACTACTTTTTTTTCCTCTGATATTCCATTCCTTGATTATTCTCTTTATTATTTCGTGAATGTCCTTTTTCCCTGTTGTTGAAGATGCAAAAATGTCAGCCTTATCATACAGCTAGGAAGTTTTTCTTTCCAGTAAGAGCGAGAGAGAAGAAGCTGATTATTACGTTAGCCATCCATTTCTCCTTCAGCTTGAGGAAACTCATAAAATTTATGAGGCATGAAGTTTCCCAAACAACAATTTTTCCCTTCATACTTCTAAGTATAGGAACTGGAAACAAATAAATAAATAAGTAAATAAAATGAAGATGATACCTCTCCCTGTACTCTCCCTACAAAAGATTTCTCTACTTATATTCACTGCTATTTTTATTATTTCTTGTACGGAACTGTCTACTGATACTTGTTAATGGCATAGCTTTTCCCAACGTATATAATAGAATAAGAAAAATGATCCTTTTAAAACAAACGCTTAATTAGGATGAACTTTGGACGTCAGTGAATTTCCGTTTCATTTCCTTAAACCTTGTCTGGCAGAGAAAAAAAAAATTTAATAAATACATAAATCACCAGGGAGTGTAGCTTCAAAAGTATTTCATGGTGAAAGAATTTGTGAAAAAAATTGGATTTAAATTGTATTTTTCCTCTATCTTTTGAAGGCCAGATGTTCCAATTTCTTTGCATATAATTATCATTCGAAATTAGGGGAAAACGCTTCCAAATTACGAGAGGAGAAACTAAATAATTAAATTTAAAGATGCTTAGTATTTTTTTTATTTTTTAACTTGAAGATGTAGAATTACTTTGAAAGCACACACTTTTTTGGAAGCTTATCAGCGTACTTTAACGACACAATAAATTTTCTTAAAAATAAATACTTTTATTTACTATTACTTGAATATAAATCTGATGGATTAAAAAATTTCTCATGTTACTGTTTGGTTTGCTTTAGATTTAGACAATTAAGATTTTCAGTCTGATTATTAATATTTTTGTAGCTTATTACAGTAAAAAGTCACGGAGATTTTATTACATATCAACTGATTTTCGTTGGAAATGTTCGTTTGATTATTTTCAATTATTAAAAACTAAAATTTTTTTTTTCAAAAATATTCAAATTGTTGCTAAAAGGAAAGTGTTATCACTAAAATGTGTGGAAAATCACAGGAAAGTGATTTGTATCTGAAACTTGTAGAATGCCCTTAGAAAAAAAATCGTCCTTCACATTCCCTTATAATTTCGTGTTTAATTGAAATATTAATCAGCCATTATATATTTTCCAGATCTTATTGCATTATTTTCTCAATCATTTAAATATAAAATTTATTTGGTGTATATGTGGTTATTCTTGTAAGAAATTAACTATTGTGCCATAACAGCCTTTCTTCAAAACATTATTACTGATAATACGAAGTTACTACTTAACTGTGCATGCAACTCGTGAACAGGTAAAACTGCTTACTTGTATTTGATACTTATGTTCCTAATTTTCCTTCAGTTTTTAAATTCAAGTATCTCAGTGAATATTGCACTTGGAAACGTGGATTTCTTTTTTTTTTGTCAGCATCAAAAGAGACAGGGCGACAACTTTATAATTGCGTTCTTGAGCCGTATAAAACAGTTAACATTTTGATTTCAACAACTATACATCTTATTGCAACATGAATAATACATATAACTGAGTACTACACGTTATCACGTTATTCGAATACTTATTCTAATTGCAAGTATGCTTCCAGGATCAATGGTTCACCAGTAAAATACCATACGCCCTGTTACATATGCATCCTGTATAATACTCGTGTGCAAAATTAAGAGAATCATCACATTATGTCGAATTTCTGAAAAACTACTGGACATATTTTAATGAAATTTGGTACGAATACAGAGTTATAACAGAGAAAGAGATGTAATATGCAAAAGTCATAGTACGCTCGCGTGATTGTCAGTAAAGCTCATCATTGCATGGCGAGATGCAATTGCCCTCCCAAGAACGTCCCAGACATGTATATTTCTTCCCTACAACAGCAAAATATTTAATAGAAGTGTCAAGATCATAGTAAAATTAGTTTTCCCTATAAAGGATTATATCCCTATGAGGACAGAGCGGGGTTCAAGGCTGGTTTGGTGGTGGTGGCTGTTTTAAAGGTCAATCCCCTATATATGGATCACTAAAATTTCGAAATTGAGATTCCATGGTTTGTTAACTTCGTCATAGCTGACAGCAATAATCATGGTTAGCTATGGCTAATTGCAAATGGCCAAAATGATCACAAAAAATACGTCAACGTGGTGATGACCCCGAACCATAAGGATCTGTATATAGGTGTAAGGGCCGGCGACAGCCCGAATTTCGGTCATTAGCTGGGTTAACTGGGCCGACCAGTTCGTCTATTTCAAGCTATAATTGGCTTCGGCGCTGTTTCTGAGGTATAAAACGTTGCAACAACTTCCATTCGATAAAGGCTGAAAATTTTCTTTTAAACGCGAATATAAATGTCTAAAAAGCATCCGTCCCACGCCTCAACAATGCAGCTTCCTAACGATTTACTTTCCATCAAGAATTTGGCGTAATATTTCGCGGGCCTGTAGGAAATTTCTACGGACCAGGGACCAGAGTTTAAAAAAAACACTGTGCTAACCTACATTGCGGCAAAAATATGCCAAATATATTTAACGCCTGTAGAAATTTTTCAATTCCTATTTCTGATTTCTTAATTTAATCAGTTATGGCGAAACTCATCAGTAATTTGTTGAGTTTATTTTTCAATGAAGCCCTTATATACTGTATACTCTGATTATCTCTTTCTGGAAATATATAATTCTAAGATAATTTTAAATAAAATAATTTTTCCTATGGATCTAATCATTGTGTACATTAGCATTTTTTTTTAATTTTTTAATTTAATTTAATTATTTCTATAGCATACTCAACAGAAGAAGAAAAAAAAAACATTCACGCGTTAATTCTGGGGAAAAAATTAATCCCAATTAATCGTAGGAATGAATTAACTATTCATTTCCTTGGAATACAAGTACTCGTTTCATAGTTTTTTTTAAATAGTATTTTACTCTTAAGAGTTTTCGCATCTGGCAAATCCAATTACAAATAAGAAGCTGTTCTCTTGCCCTGAATTATCAGATATTTAGGGATAGTGAGAAAAAGAAAAAAAAATTATATATATATATACTTGATTTTTTCTTAAGGAAAGGCTACGAAGCGAGATATTAGATTAAGATATTGGATTATCGTCCACCTAAGTAGAATCATTTTCTCATTAGTGTTGTTTAATCCAATTATTTGTTTTCCTCGTGAAATAACCTGCGTCGAAAAATTCCTCTGCATACTCATGAAAAGCTCGAAGTGATGGATAAATTCCCATTTTTTTATTATTTTTGTGCATGTTTCTTGTAGTACCAGACAAACGATATCTATAATGGGATAATACTTTTTTTTTTCAGAAAAGGATTCCGCGCACACACACGTATGCATCCTGTAATTATTTTTTTCCTCTCAGTTCTTCACTTATAATTTTATCTTATACAAATACACCCGCTTTTATTTCTTCAGCATCGGCGTACATGGGTAATAGACGTCAGTAAATGCTTTCGGGACTTAAGTTTATTAAACAAATATCAGTTGGAAAAAATTGAAATGCTCGCATTGATCTACTTTAAATTCATTGGTAAGTAAGTAGATAATCTGAGTTCTGCTTTCCTGTGAGTACACACCGGTTCTTTTCAATTATGTAAATGTTTAGGCTCTTTCCTTGCTAATACTGCTTGATAATGGGGGGATTAGTAACAAATATCGCGTACTGTATACTCATAATGATTTCGAAAAGGAATAGTTATGAGATACGTATTGGATTTAGTGAATCTAAGAAAAATATGACGACGTGAAAGAATACGCTAAAACTCTGAGAATGCAGCTGAACCTGATAGTACAGCATATATTGTAAATATGGTTATACCAGCATGAAAAACTCTAAAAATTTGCGTTTCAAATTATTCTTCCAAACAACCTATATAAATACTACTTTTTCAGATACTTACACAAATCCTAAGGACAAAATTCGCAAAATGCCAAAATTTGTCCTTATCAGGGATTCGTCCATTCAAAGGAGAAAGTTGATCATTACCCTACCATTTCATCAGCGTTATAGCAGAAGTCACCAAGTCCAGTTTTGAGATTCCGTCAATTTAAACTTTTGAGTGGTTATGAAAAATTATCGCAAACACAGTATAAATTAGCTACTTTACCACACACACTCTGGCCATATAGCATTGCAGCAATTTACTACCAATCGAATCGGGTCAGCACCATCTATATCTAGCAAAAGGCCTCTGCGCGAAACTCGTGACGTCACAGAAGTAGACCATTTCACCTGTAGGCCGACGCATGCAATATCTTCACCTTTTTTGCAGTATATAAAATGACTATAGATGAAATGGCCTACTTTAGTAACGTTACGAGTTTCGCGTGGAGGCCTTCTGCTATACTTGGTGTTGGTCGGGTCTGGCTGGAAATGAAGGCGCCATCTCGCGCCTTTTTTAGGGAAAGAACTTGTTATCTACGTTCTATCACCAGTATCAAACCCGAAAACAAATTTCGTGGTGGTAAACTAGCATCTTACCACTACTACTACTGAACCATACATGCACCTCATCCATATTCCTCTGCGGAACGTCTAACGAATTGGTACATGCTGAAATATGTGTGTGTATGTATAGTGAACTGACGTGTAGTTTGTTTCTGTGTAATGCTTATTGTATGTAGTGTTCCATCCATTTTTGTAACTAAGAGAGAAATGTAATGATTGAATAAGTGTATTGTTGTACGCCTCTGTGGCGAGACTTTTTAACGGCGAGATCGGCTCGCGTTTACGACCTTCACTGTGCCGTCAACGGGATTCGAACCTAGATCTTAAGGACGAGAGTCCAGTCATCTTACCACTGCACTACTCGGGCATTACGGTAACGTTGCTGATGTTTACATAACTGCTTCACGGTTCATAACTGTTCATACCCTTAAAATAATTAATTGGAAATTCTAATCGACTGTATATAATTCTGCAATTGATTAGAATTTCCACATAATTATTCAATGATGTGAACAGTTAGGAACTATGAACCAGTTACCTAAACATCAGTAACTTCACTGTGACGCCCGATTGGTGCAGTGGTAAGATGCACGATGCTGTAGATAGAACACAGATAATAAGTTATTTTCCTAAAACGAACCCGAGGTGACCCCCGAATAGTTGCACCTTCATTTCCGACTCGATTGATAGTAATTAGCCGTAAAGCTATATGACCAGAGCCTGTGCGGTAAAGTAGTAAATTTACTTTAAGAACTTAGATATATGTAGCATAGTTCTTACCACTTTTTTCATAACGACTCGTCACAATGAAAATTTTGTGAATTTCATAACGAAATTCACAAAATTTCAAAACTTGTGTTAGAGTGTTTGCAGGCTCTTAAAGCTGATTTGATTCGTCATGCCTGGGCATTACGATTCTTATGTAATTTGAATAGCACATGATTGTAAATAGTACTTAATAGTACTTATTTGGTTTTCCCACTATTCGTACGGATGAGATTTCATTCGAATGAATGGATGTTGATAATGATATAATCAAACAAAAAAAGAAAAGTACTACATAAACCTGCTTTGGCTTTCTTTTCTGTTTCCGATGCTGCGGATGTCTAGTGATGATTCTAGTTTAATGTGAATTATGTACATACATTTAGATACGTTTAGGTTTATTTATCGCATCTATACATATTTGATCGCCATTATTCTCAATTTCAATTTCTTTATGGGATCAAACTACTTTATTCATTGACCCATGAGACCATGGTTGGGCTCTTGTGTTGATTAAGGCGATTTCTTTGGGTGGCGGGGGGGGGGGGGGAGTCCTTTACATGTTTAGAGTTTCAGGTGAACCTAAGGATTCACCCATATAATGCTTAATGTCTTATGTCAAAGTGCACTACTGCTCTTGAATCGACACGATAATCATGAAGGGGGGTTTGATGGATTATAACTACCCATTGGAACCATGATATCCCTAATGATGATTTTCAAGTTTTCAATCGACTGCAGTAGTCCGTCAATAAATTTTTGTGAACTTGGTGACTTTTGTCTGAACACTGACAAGATATTTCTTTGTGAAACTAAGTTTCGTAGAGTATCTTTTCTAAAGACGTTTTAGTGTAATAGTAATAATAATCCCGGCCTAAGAGATATTTCTACACGATGAATGTTGTTGTTTAATATACTTTCGTAAAGTACTTTATGAATAAATACAAAATATAGTGAATATGAATTGAAAATACCATGTGTGAAATATCATATAAACTTTATATATTTTTTTTTATGTACACAAAAATACTTTCTCTATATATCAACAAAATTTCAAGAACAATTAAAATTGTGTCCATGGTGTGTGATTTTTGTATGCCTTCGAGTGGGTGAAAAGGCTCTTAAACTTTGGCATTTCGAAGCTCTTGCACAACTTGACTGCATTCAGTTTATTTCATTTTTGATATAATGGGTGAGCCCCGAACTGGCCTTTCTCCGCCGGGGCTGCAGAGATCGCTGCAATTTTCTTTCTTTTTTTTATGTATTTCTAGTGAAACGATATCCAGAGGCAATACATTTAAAGTTCTGCTCCATATACCTATCGATTTATGTGTATGTATGGTTTTCTTTTCTCTTCTTTTTTACTTTATACTTGCGTTCTTATGGATATCGAAATCGGTTTTCACTAGCGTTCCTTAACTGCTGCCGCTGTTCAAGCCGAAGCAATAGCAATAATGTTCCAAAAGGGACATTTTTTTTTAAAAGTAGTTTATGACATCGATACGATCGTCAATTCAATGACATCCATTCGTGCGAGTTATAGAAGGTCGTTCCTTCCTCATATTCTACTTTCGCTCCCTCTTCGAGATGGTGACCATATCACTTGGGTTCGTTCTTTGCCACGATCGAGTTGGAAAAAGGGACTGTTTTACATAGGCAATGATATTATTTCTTCTTCCTTTGCTGGAATGAGATTTGTTGTGAAAGAGTCGATAACCCAAAAATGATATGCAGAGCTTGGGGTCGAGAGTCAGGAGCGCATGATATCGGGTGACGCGATCAGAATTTCGCTTCAGTGGTGAGAAGTGGTTCTAAGCTATCTTTCTGAAAATAAACGAATGTTTCGAGTACATCGTTTTGAGTTTGGAAGAAAAAAATAACTTGAAATGAAATCGGCAAAAATTATAAAATGTAAGTTTCGAAAAACTCCCAATTGGCTTTCATCAATAATGGTTCTCAAGACCCAAAGTCCAATTAGAGGACAAAGGCAACTAAATCCAGAGAATCCCCATCTCTTACATCTAGCCGGAGCCCACAGAATAACTCTCTCCAACGTGTTGCAGGCCGTTCTAGGAATACCACCACTCCAGATGAACCTAAAGTACGAAGCAAGGGTGATCCAGCAGCTGAGGTTGCACAGAGCCATAGTCATAGGAAAAGCGACCCTTCAACCAGAACAATACGAGAACCACTGTGGGGGGGGGGGTCAAACCATCCATTCAAGGCACTGTCTGGATACCAGTTGCAGCTAAACAAGACCGACCCTACACCACTAGAAATTGAGTGCTACACGGACGGCTGCAAGGCGGAGGATTCGACAAGAGCGGCCTATAGTTACAACAGCCCATTCTCAAGACTTGGAAGTGCAAGCTGCGATGAGAGAGCAGAAAACTCTTTCAAGCGGAGCCACTAGCGTTGCATCAAGCCCATGAGGACGCAGCTACACTAAAAATCCCGACACATGTCACGGAACGACCAGAAAGGCCAAAGAACTGCTTCACAAGAAACCGCACATTCGAATGCTTTGGATCAAAGCTCATTTCTCAAAATAATATTTCAGGAATTCATTTCGGGCAACAGTATTTTTGAAATGTAATTTAGGAAACAGTATTTTTGCAATGTAATTTAGGAAACAGTATTTTTGCAATGTAATTTAGGAAACAGTATTTTTGCAATGTAATTTAGGAAACAGTATTTTTGCAATTAATTTAGCAAACAGTATTTTTGCAATTAATTTAGCAAACAGTATTTTTGCAATTAATTTAGCAAACAGTATTTTTGCAATTAATTTAGCAAACAGTATTTTTGCAATTAATTTAACAAACAGTATTTAGGCAACGCAATCGGGACAATATACTGTATATTGCAATGCAATTAGGCAATATGTTCCACCATGCAATCTAGGCAGTATTTCGGACAATAGTTTCCGTGTATTGAGTTTAAAGTAAATTAACAATGTTGTTAATCACTCTTTCTCATTCGAGTAAACGCTTTTCTTCGGTAACGAATTTGAAAACCATTATTTTGGAAAAATACAAAAATAACTGACGTTTATTGCATCCAAATTATCCAGATTGGTATGCACTCTAACCTGTAGATAAGTTGTTTTCATAAGGATATTTGTTAAGGGACCTCCGTAGGTGTTCAACTTGGAACAACTGACGGAATTCTATTTTAAAAACAAAACAAGAATTGAAATGAAATTGTACAAATGAAAGAGTGAAAGTGACTTTCACACCTTTTAAAAGACAGAAGCAAAAACTTATGGGATAGTAGAAAAAAAAAATTCCAAGTTAAATGAAACCATTAAAATATGTAAAATAATACGTTAATCGATGTCAATGAATATCTTTCTAAAATAGCCAATATCGGTGCCATCAAATAAAAATAATGAATACCATGAATACTTATTTTTATGTAATATCATTATTTAAATTATAAAAATTTTAAACTTATTTTCAAAGTTTTTCTTTTGAACACGAATTTTTAGCGATGCCTGCGTTAAAAGTGTTTGAAACAGAGTGTGCAACGTAATTTGAAAGCAGCAGTCATAAGACTTTGACGGTGACGTTGATTTCTTGTGAAGTCAAAACCTTGAACGAGAGCAACTTTATGTCCGGAACACCTTATCACAGAATAATGTTTTCCAGAAGGTTATCTCTATCTCTCTATATCTGTGCCTGGCGTTCTTTTAGATCAACTCCACTAAGGTAAGATCTATCTATGTTCACGAGTTGAACATACGCAAGAGTCGAAAGTAGTTAGAACTTTTAATCGCTAAATTTAGCCTTAGCATTATTAATCAAGTTCCCTAAACTAGCAGACACGGTAGACGGGTGACCATTAATCAAGAGATTAACTTCACCCTCAACCGAGTTTTCCGTGCTGTAATTACTGAAAAAAATAAAACCTGGAGAAATATATTTCCCCCAAATTAACCTACAGAAATATATCTACCTGCTCTAATTGATTCGAAAGGAATTCAAAGACGATAACAATTTATGCAAAAATAACAATCGAAAACTTCAATAATGCTAATTGGTTTATCTCTCGGATGATTCATTTATCCACAATTATTTACTTGTTTTCTAAAGCCGGCCATTTCGTATTGGGATCTAAATTAATGATAGTTTCATGATAAGCAAATAGTTACGTTCATCCGTCATTTGCATTACGGGTTAAGAGTAGATAAATGTATAGTTCCTGGCTGATTATATTAAGTTATTTATTCAATTCGAAATTGATTGACTTCAACCACGGTTACGGAAAACTTGCAGCGTTTTTATTTTACATAAAGATAATTTAGAATTCAATGTAAATAATACATTTGAATTCAAGGAGTTTATTCTTTTTGAGTGTGTTTTTTCTATCGAATAAATAAATAAATCATTCATGGTAGTGTGTTGCATTCCTTAGGCATGCTCCGTTCCTGCTATGGTACAGAAAGTTCTTTTCCCCACAAAGAAACTTCAGACAGAACCGAAACTTCACGTACCAAGATAGAAGAAGGAGCCAGCCCACAGAGAAAGCAAAATAACATGGAAGTTTTTTTGACCTCCCTTGGGAAATGTCGCAGCATCAGCGTTTTCCTTTGGTCAGCTTGTTTCCCCTCTGCCTTCCTTTCTTTTTTCAACATGTCCAGACCTTTTCTGCATCTCTTTACAGTCCACTTCATCTCTCATCGCGAAAGAGAAACGAAATATAAGAGGAGAAGAAAAAAAAGAAACGGATTTTATACAGAAAATTTTCAATAAAAATTGAATTATATGTATAAAGCAATTGAACGTTTAGATGGACAGTCATAGTATACAGGGTGCCCTGTAAGTGCTGATGCATCCTTTATCTCATCAACCGTAGAGGTATGGTTGAGAATATTTGAATATTCTCAAAATGTGTTCAAAAATTCTGTGGTGTTTGGTCAGAACATGATATCCTCAAAAAACGGTTTTTTGGTATAAAAGTCAGTCTTGCTAATTATAACTAATTAGAAGTGATCATTTGATCATTTTTGTCGCAACACGGCAATTTTCTGCGCACGTGGGCTAATTAGACCGGGACCAACAATTTATTGCCGAATCCGAACGGCAGGCTTGTTTTCATACTCATTGAGGGGGTTGGTGCGCTAACTCCTCGATGTGGGACTCCCTGCTGTAGATTTTTTTTTTTTCTGCAGTCATGTCGCCGTTCCTGTTGTTCCCATGTGTCAGGAAATTTTCTGACAAGGACGAAGCGGGTATCGAACTCGCGACACCTCTGAACATCCTTTGGTACTTTAGGTAAGTATCTTACCTACCTGGGCTGAATGAATGAATGGTAGCCAGAACTTTGCCACTAGACTTATCCCGTTGCCGAGATCTCTTCCAGCCCAGCTTCGTGGCAGAGTTTGGAACAGTTTATTTGGTGTCAAAAAAAAAGAAAAAATCACACAAAAGTTTTACAAAATATTTTCCCCGGACAATTGTCGCGATTAACAAATTTTGTGGTGATAACGGACGAGATGGGGTTGGGAGTTGGAGAAGTTTCGGGGGTTTAGTTAAAATGAATGTACACATATTAGGATGAAGGTATGTTTTAAAAGCAACTGAGCCCCCCCCCCCCCATGCCATCTCATCTGTTATCTTACACTTGCCATATTATATACACAGGATACAAAAAGAAAAAGAAATGAGAATCTTATTGTGAAATAATATATATATATATATATATATATATATATATCGGAGCGAGTCATCTCGCTTAACACCTTATTGGTGAGCAAATGGTTTTGATAACTTGCGACTAGAAGCCAGCATGAGTTTTATTGGGTTGAGTTCACTCGCTCCGGCGGATTTAATGAAAATATACAAAATAGAAGTAAAGTGTGGGGGAATATATACAATTAGGGAGCACCGGTGGCATCTCGCTTAGCACCTTATTCGGTGAGCAACATGAATACGACAATATGAGTACTATCGACCTGGCCTACCGAGCCCTAACTAGAAGTGAGATAAATGCATAAATACATGCGTATAACTAAACAGCATGCTGATGTATGATATTTTCATTTGTATTTGTGTGTATGCTTTATGATGACATGTATCTATGATTTATACTTTTAAATGACAATAAAAATGTTTGTATCTCAGAATTGTGATTTTGGAGTTATCATGTTCTGACCAAACACCACAAAATTACTCTGTACCAGTTTTGAGAGTAAAAATACCGTGCGCCACAAAATAAAAAATAAAATCTAATTTTTGTACGGCCCCCTGTTCTCTGATTTTCAATTAGGGAGTTGTTGCCCTGTCCATTCTGAGTCCAACAAAAGCGATCCATTGTTTTTAACTGCAATATTCACTGAGATATACAAATTCAAAAGTTCGGAGGAAAGTTGGGAAGGGACAGCATAAAGGAACGTAGAAGAAAAGGAACGTAGTCCGTTAGTTTTAGCTTCCCCCCCCCCAAGTTTCCCAGATTTTTGAATTGAAATGTCTCAGTGAATATTGAAGCTTAAGAACATGGGATTTTCTTTTTATCGGAGCTGAGAAAAGATTAAGCAACTGCTTTCTAATTGGACGTTGAAGAATAAAGGGACCGTATAAAGATGTAGATTTTTTTATTTTGTGATACACTATGTTCCCACTCTTAAAAGTGGTATAGAGTAATTTTTTATCTTCTTCTGAGCATTTCTTAAACTGGAATCATACCTCTGCAACTGATTGTTGATGAGATAAAAACCACATGAGCACTTGCAGGACACCCTGTATATAGGATGCATGACATTTTACTGGCGAACCGTTGATCCTAGAGGCATACCTCCAAAGAAAAAGTATCCAAATAACGTGTAGCACCAGATACGTCATTCAAGTTGCAAAAGGGTTGTATAGTTATTAAAATAAAATAATTAACTTTTCTTATGAACACCATGCGCCCAAAAACTAAATGAGAAAGTTGTTGCCCTGTCTCTCCTGAACCGCAGAAAAATAAAATTACACGTTTCTAAGTGCAGATAAAGAGCGGAGAAAAGTTGGGAAAGAATAGCACGAACTAACTGATAACGCTACTTCCCCTCGTTTATGTTGTTCCCTCCCAATTCTTCTCCGATTTTTTAATACAAATGTTTCAGCGAATATTGCACTTAGAAACGTGGAATTTATTTTGTTGGCCTCAGGAAAGATAGGGTAACAACTTTCTGATTGGGTTTCGGAGGACAGGGTGTCCGTATAAAAAGTCAATCTTTATATTTTAATAACTACATATAACCCCTTGCAACATGAATGGCGTATATGAGTTCTTACGCGTTACTTGGATACTTTTTCTTACTAAGCGTTTCCCTCTAGGATGAACGGTTCATCACTTAAATGAGCCAAGGGGGGTTATGGAATCACCCTGTATATAAGTTTAAAATTCCGATCTAAAGTTAGAATATCCAGTCTTATAATATCCGTATTCTTCCCATGGTGCAAATAACATACAGTATATACCAAGTTTCAGTGAAATATGTTCACCACAACGGGAGGCTAAACAGGTGGAAGTAGTGTCAGCTTAATTATACTGACAATACTCCGATGTAGCACCCGTTGTTGTGGAAGCATTTCATTGAACCTTGGTATATACTGTATGTTATTTGCCCCATGGAAAAAAGATAACTACGATAAAACGCACTACTCTTTCATCCGGTGGTCAAAAATTGAACTATATTTTATAAAATCCGTCTTATTCCCGTGGTCTATACATCCCATATACCAACTTTCATCAAAATACCTCCGTCAGAATGGGCACTACATACGTCTAAGTAGTGTCCGTATATTTATAACCACCCTGTACCTCGTATAATCCGTATATTTCATAAATCAATAATTGAATTCTAAAGACTCCGAAAAACTAAATCTTCAGTTGATAAACATAATCCGCAATTCGAAATTTCTTTTGTAAAATTTTCCTTTTTAGGATTATTCATTCGAATTTTACGCAAATTTTATGAAACATTCTGACCATTTCTTGTTTTTTTTTTTCAATTTTAAATTCCTGATTTACATTGTAATCACTCAGCATTTCTCACTGATTTCCAATGAACGATAAATTTGGATTTAAACAAGAAAATAAATTTTAATTTTCAGTTAATATTTACATCCACGCCACATTGCGTAAACATTGTGACATCAAATAACTCTAGGCATTTTTCCGTATTATATCCTTGATAATATCGTACTTGGAGAGAATTCAGACATCGGTATACTTGAATCCCGAGAAACGCTTGTGTTGCAGCTCCCTGTTGGTGAGGAAATTCACTATTTGCTCTGGAATACATATGGGTTCAGAACATTAGCCTCTCCCGCTTCCATTCCTTGAAACCATTACGGGCAGCTGGCACCCCTTAACCGTAGTAGTCCCGCTGCAAGAGTTTTGATGTTTAGCCCGAAATAAATCTTCCGTTATTATCGCAGAGCGTTCTCCTCGGCAAGCGATGCCTTCATATTTCTCAAATGCATCGCTACAATGATCAAGTAAGTGTCATATGAAATAGGAAAATATTTCAAGATAGTTTTCTATAAAAAAAAACAATAATTATAGCATAATAAAGGTATAGAGTGAACATCAGCTGCAATATTTTAAATTTTATGATGGTCCTTTTTTTGTGTGTGATAAAGAAATACAGTAGACATTCTTTTTTTTATATTTATACAAAAATTTTTTTAATGTAATTTATTTGTCTTAAAAACGTGGCAATTTTTGTATAAATTAAAACCAGGCAAAGTTACTCATTTTTTGTGATGACATTCTTTTTATTGGAAACACCGATATTGTTATCATTCAGGCCTTGTTATCGCGTTTGTCACTAAGTATGAAACGGAATAAACGTAATATAACATCAAAATTCGTTCATAGTTATGCGGACTTCGGTTTATGTTATCGATTTTTTTCGTCGAATTCTTTTAAGAAACTAGGCCTGATTTTTTTTACCTTCAAAACTATGTAGGCGGTCAGGAGGCGTACTCTGCCCTCCCCCATCTGGTGACAAAAATTGGGTCGTAGTAGCATGATGTGGTACCACATACTGGGGTTTTAATGATCAATCATATACCATCAGACCCCCTCTATCTCCTTCATTACTCTGCCGAGTCAAGAGCCCTAGTACGTTTCGCCATACACAGAACTTTTTTTTTAATAAACGTAATCAGTATAATACGTAGATATACTTGTAAATACCCTGAATCTTCACTCGTATATCGGGATGCCGTAGATGAGACTTTAGCAGCTCATACCGCCCCACACCTCATTTTTGTTGGAGGGGAAAAAAATGAGTGAGTTTTTATCGACAGAGGACGCTGCACAAAAGCAAATCACATAGTTCTCGACTCTTGAACCTTCCTTATATATTTCCTCTGAGTCAGAAACGTTCGTAAAGCAAGCCTCAGCCGAAGATTCGTGGCTGAAATAAAACAATTTCAACAATAGTGATTTATGTCCAATGTCCAGATCCACCAATGTCAACATCACAATACAAACCATATGCAAGCGAAAGTAACGGGAAAATTCAGAAATAAGCTATTCATCGTACACCCCTACACTTCATAGGACTTTGATTTGTAAACTTAGATATTTCCAGTAATTAACTTTCATGAGGACCAAAATTAACTAATTTGTTGTGAGAAATTAATTTATTCACAACAACTTGAATTAATTTTTTTCCATTCGTGAATATAACTTTTTTCGCAAATCGCATTCAAATATACCAATGCCTTGCCCTGTTAAGAAATTTTAAACCACAGTATTCGCGAATTTATGGGACACCTTGTATAAATATGATCATCAACCACCGACCATACTTTAATTTTCCTTTCTCTCTCATCTCCTTTTGTATTTTTCTTTGTTTTTTTTTGAAGACGGACGTATAACTTGGTGTTACGTGCCATGTTTTACTTGTACGTGTATGTGTACACATATCACTCTAGCCTACAAACATGGGACAAGAAGAGAGTTCGAGGGTAAGAGGTCTTTGCTGCGTTGTTCCCGGTCAGTTCTTCCTTCCGGCCATTTCCTATCAGTCCGGAGCAATCTTGTTAACGATAATGGCCGTTGTTTATCTAGATGTCTCAGCTGTTGCTGTTGTTGATAATAGGCGGTGCTCGCCACAAGATGTGATCATTAAATCAAGAGCTGTATTACACCCCTGTATGGAAGACTTCTTTATAGCCGTACTTGCCCGGGAATCCCTTGGTACATTAAAAGAAAATCCGGTGTATTATCATTATTATTATTGTGTGCTTTTATTATTTCACACTTACCTACGTACTATAGAAGTTTTTCCTGTGACTGAAAGTTATATTGGAGAAATTATTATTATTATTATCATTTCATATTGAAGATATACAGTCAAACTCAGATATAACGACAGCGTGGCTTTTTCGTCAATAATTTGTGGTCCCTACTGGTTCTTATAGAAAACAACGTTAATGATGTTTACTTATAACGTCGATGAAGACGCAATGACCTCGGATATAACGGCAAATTTTTTTGTCGTTTCTGTCTTTTTCCCAAGAATTTTCAAGTATATAAAGTTAATGTTTGTCTGTTGTTATATCAGTGCCTACCCCAACTAATAAGATTTATTGCATGTTTGACTCACCGACATGAACATTACTGTAGAGCGAAAAACTCGAAAAAAAAATATTTTTTTTAAAAATAATATTTCCTGAGTCATTAAACGGTGCCAGACAGGTTAGAACAAATTGCCTTCAAATTTCAACCCAAAATATTGTCATCTTGAGGTTACACACCTCATTTTACCTACATTTACCTCATTTACCTCCTATTTGTTACCGGGCGGGGGGGGAGACTATCTTTTAACATGGTGAAAAACTGTGCTCTGGTAGAAATATCATTAAAAATATGATTTGTCATTAACTTAATACAAATACAAACACAAAGGTTACAACAGGTAAATTGCCCAAATCGTGGCTGAAATAAGATGCTCATAAAAATGTGAATGTCAAATATAGCCAAAATACAGCAACCCAATATAAAAGCATATATCAACAAAGAAAGAAAACTAATACACACATGGTTCACATATTTTTTATTGTGTACGTCAACCAGTACCAGTGCGTAATTTTACATATCTCTGACACTTAATATTTCCGAAATTTTAAGGAATCTATTTTCTAACACTTTGCGCGCATGATAAAATATAGTAGCATCAATGTAAGTGAATAAATTTGATTCAAAATACAGACAAATCGCAAAATTTCATGAAATGATTATAGTGATAGTGATAGGAATCGAAAGACACCCAGGATCTGTCACACTCGGTGATATAAGCACATTGTCCCTCGGGTGCCTCCGAGGAACCTAACCATTTGTGGAGCTTGAGAAATATATATTACATACATGGGCATGAAATGATGAAGAAAATTGAGATTTAATTGACTAAATCCTATTTAAATTTGAATTTTGAAGTTTAAAATTTAAAGAAAACTATTATTTATTCATTACCCAAATGAAGTATTATTTGAGGCCTTTCATTGCCGGCGATCAATGGCTTGCAAGTGGTTTCCGTGCTATTAGGCCATGGTCTAATAGGATTCTCTTCTTAACGTTTTTGTCCACATCTGTGGCAGACATCTTCTGGCGCTGAACGGACGTAGGTTAAGTAGGTTAGGTGAGTACGAAGCCTTTCTCACTTGTCACGGAAACTTACGTCCGTTTAACCTCAGAAGATGCCTTGCCACAGATGTGGGCAAAACGTTAAGAAGAGAATCCCATTAGATCATTGCCTAATTGGCCCGAAAACCACTTGCAAGTCATACTACCCAAATATTTATGAATGGCCACAAATCTTTCATGAAGTGAAAAATTTCCTCTATATTGAATCAATCTTTAATTAATTACATTAATGTCACAGGACTGCTGCTGCAGAAGAGCCTATTGTTGTCTTGTCAGAAGCTGGTTCTGTTTACATAATACATGCGACTCCAGATTCTGGTCTAATGCAGATATTATACGAATCATCGCCTACTTCATTACACAGAATGGGATTCTGCATTCGAAACTGATTGCTGTTGTATGTGATGGAACGAACGGCCGCATTAAGAAGAAAAATATCGAGTTGAGTCTTGAAGTCTTTGTTGGTTATTGATTGCATTAGTTTGTACGCTTATTACTTACTGAATACTAATGAACTGACGCTTCGCAATCTTTTCCAGAAGGTTGATGGAAAAACATCCTGGGCCAAAACAAGTTTCCGGAACAACTGAAAAATCCCTGGAAACAAGTGAACCTCCTGCCGTGACAATTTTTATCTCTATTGCACAGTTGCTCTGCCCGAAATTGACAAAAAGAATCTCAGTGTACACCAAAAATACTTCTTCGATATTTCTAGGACAGTATTTATTTATTTATTTATTCAATATTGATTGGCCGAGGCCTATACAAGAGGATGCGGAATTATATATGGCGAAAGTGACGAGAGTATCATCGAGGAAGTGCCTCCAAGATTTAACAAACGGAATCTTCTTACACAGAGAGAGATTCTTGAACTATGGGTCCCAACTTAGAGAGACTTGATTCGTAGGATCTTGCGAGATGGATCGTACGAATTCATTCACAGCTAAGGATTCTTAAGTTATGGGTCCCAACGTAGACTTGATTCGCAGGAGCATCCGAGATGGGTCGGAAAAATCCATTTAGAGCCAGGGATTATTGAGCTATAGGTCTCACAGCCCAAAAAATGATTTTGATTGGCTTCCTAGATGAGTCATATAAATCCACTTACAGGCCTACTATAAATGCAGTTATTGCGTCACTGGTTTTACTACTTTCGAAAAACAAATAGTCCCATGGGTCGCGATGAGGATCCAGTTGCTGATTTTGTGTCGTGGCTGAAAAAAAATACCCCTGGTATAAGGCAAGTTGAGGTGTTAGTATTTTGCCGATAGAAATATAAAACTCGTATTCTTGAGGTCTAAAAATATCTGAAATAAGACGATGCGCTGATCATTAGACTCTGAATGTTCATTAAAAATTCCATTCGTTTAATCGCTTTGCCTTTGTTAACACCTTACTAATACGGTTGTTCTAAGAGTTTGCCCTTTTCTCTTTTGTAAAATAATATAACGTTGTTTGTGCAGGAAACTCTTTCAGATGCAATCTAAGATGCTGCTCTGCTTTCATATGGCATTAGGAGCCCTCACCGCATGAGATTCTGCCACCCCCCCCCTCCTTCCCTTCTCCATTTTGCTCGCAGGATGAACGTCCATGTAATTTTCGGATGTTAATGACCGCGGTCGCCAGCGCATATAAATTAGTAAATTCGCAGGCATAATGGACAGCCAGAAGTGATTAAACCAAAGATTAGATGCGTTACTTGCACTGTAAGTGCACTAGACGTGCATCTCATCATCATCATCAATAAGAGATGAGGAGGCAGCAGCTAGAGTCTGTGACTCGAAACTATTTGCATGAAATTTGCTTTGACGTACTCGAGCTAATACTGCTGCTTCGCTTCTGCAAGAGAAGAGTACCAGTCTTTTCTATTAACACACGGCGTTTCTTTAACCCCTTCGCTTACAAGCGAAATGGACAGAAATTCGGATGATCTATATTTGACAAATCGGAAATAAATAAAGTAAACTTGTGTCCTAACCTAACCACACGTTAGAAAAAAGGAAGGAGAAAAACACAAATATGAAATAGTAAGACTATAAAAGAGAGAGATAAGGTGGTAAGATGTAGAGGTACAAAGTTATATTTCTTTTCACCCTCACCCAACCTGTTCCCTTTCACTTTTATAAGAAAGATACATCTTTTGTGAGGGAAAAAGAATCACTATCAGGATATACAAAAACCAAAAGAAAAAAAAGTGAGGTTGCAACAAAGTTCGGGATGATCAGTAGAAAGGGAAGAAAACAGAGTCAACGTGTTTGAATTCATTCCACTGAAGTTTGGACGCAATATTATGTGATTTGATCTTAAAGTGGATAAACACTTTTATATCCTCCGAAGAGCCATCAGGTCTGGACGGAACTATTTATAGCATGAGATTGCTTGCACTGCACGAGCCAAAAATTAATTAATTGTTATTAAAATAAATGAATTATATTAACTACACAATGAATTTTGATTCCTATAATAAATAATATTATCCTGTAAATTTTCGCCGAATTATGATTAGCTCGACACATCGAAGCATATTTCTCTTTTTTTTAAATTACACTATAGTTACATAAATATATTATACGTGTATCACTAATTCCTAAATAATTTACAAGTTTATTTTAAAAAATTGAAGAAATCGGTATAATTGGTGTAATACTTTATTCTCGCAAAAACACCGTTCACATGGGAAATGAAAACTGCGGTTTCCTTTAATCCGCAATAGTGAAAAATCCCAAAGGATTATGGGAAACGGGGTATGCGCTGCAAAAATTCCTCTTTTAAGAGGGTTTAAATAAAGGGCGCTGCACAAAATCGAATAACGGGAAATACAAAAATCTTGCAAGACCTGTAAAATGCAGGGTTATGCTATGATTAACATAGCTCATTTCTGAATGTCCCTGTTGCCGGTGATCCGGAATGTCCTTCGGCCGCCACTTCAGTGTTTGTCAAGATGGCGACTGCGCAACAGAAATCGTTTTGCGTCCTAAGCTTCGCGAAGTGTAAGTCCGTAAAAACTGTTCATCGTGCTTTTCATCGATAATACCCCGGTGTTGAACTTTTTAACCACTCAGAGCATTAGACGATGGTATAAACAATTCCGAGACACTGGTTGGCTGTATAAAGGGAAATCCCCTGGCCGTCCCCGCGTGTCAAATGAAAATGTGGAGCCCGTCCTACAGAGTTTCGCACGTAGACCTCAGAAATCCAATCGCAGTGGATGCAAACATGCTGGCAAAAGTTTTGGACTAATTTGACTACCGCATAGACATGCTGTGCATTCCAAGATGGACAAATTGAGCACCTTTAATTTGGTTTGTAAAAAAAACTTTGATAAGCCATGTAATATAAAATTAATCTTAAGTGTCTATGCGTTCAATATATTTCGTAATATACGCATTTCAAATCGGGTGATTCTTTTTAAAACACCCTGTATTTCGTTTAACTGTCACCGGCACGATTTTCACCATTCGTTGCATTGGACTAAAACCGCTATACGGACACCAATAATTGCAATTTTGGTTAGAAATAAGCTCGCTAGACGTCAGTAAAAGTTTCAATATATTTGATCAACTTTTTTTTTATTACGGCTACTTTTGAATGGAATTTTGGCTTGAAGTTCCTTAATGTTTTGCATCTCTGATGTCGTTTAGGATCTGAAATCACGTGTAGATTTCATTTCGCTAGTGTTCAATATAGCCAGCTCTAGCTGTCGCTCTCTATCACCAAGGGAAAAAAATTGTCTCGAATTCTATGAAAAACGTACGGTTGGAGAAATCGTGCTCTTTTAACTGAATTAAATGCATTGATTGAATAAATTTTGCTGTAAATAAGATGATGGGAAGCCATTGGATTTAGTCTCGCAGTTTGAGATACATTTTGAAGGAGATAAAATACTCAACAAAACCGTCACAAACATAAACTGATCAGTAAATATTTTATAATAATTCTTTTGTAATTTCAATTGCGTGCCTACGCACTAATTTTGTCTTTTCATTCCTTCGAACGCATTTTTCATATTATCAGAATTTCATTCATATTAAAATAACCATTTCTGTTATTGTTTTATTCTAAAAATACAGTCTAGACAGGGACCCTCCGCCCTCCCACTCTTAAGGACAATTTTTCCCACGAGTGTCCACAAAACAAAGGTTTTACTGCATTTACAAATTTATGGGACACCCCGTACATGAGATTTTATTTTCCTCCGAAAATTTCAAAGTAGAGATTTATAAATTGATTGGAAACTGTACGTTCATCCATCGAATGAAATACCACGGATTTTAAACAGAAGTGAGAGAGAGAGACTTAGCTTTGCCGGATGTATTGGTTCCTTTCATACGTTTAATTGTATATTCAGTTGGAAATGGAAAGAGCAAAATTTTTCTCATTAACTAAATCTTCCATTCGGTGAATTCCATTCAATCAGAAATTCAATTGAAACATCAGGATCAATGAAAGGGCGATGACCAGCAAGATATTCTATGGAAAATATCATCTCGCTTCTATCGAGGAAATCAGGGTATGGACTACAGATTCCTAAATGGCGTTGAAATCAATAGAAAATTGAAGAAAATAACAATTTATATATACCTCAACGTTAATAATGAGTGTTTTACCTTTGAACTGCACAAGTAGTTGCAGATATACATCTCCTTCTGTGAAAGAGGGGGGAAAACTCCCTTGTTTTAAGTTGAGAATTTATCAATCTATCTTTTGTGAGCGACAGATGACATTCAAACTCAGACATTGCGTAAGTCGAATAGAATATGTATTTTTCCAGCAAAATTAATGTAATAAAGCAAACCTGTCGGAGAATAGGGAGATGATTAAAAGTAACTAGACCCCATAACCGTACGCCATCTATACGTCACTTTAGGAATTTCATCTCAAGATCACCATTCAAATCTTCGCAAGATAATTGAGCAGCCAACTAGTGTTACTTTTACCCTGATCTGGAAGATATGATTCGCCATACGGGGGTTCCCCGGAGGGATCATTTATTTTCTCAATTTTAAAAAAAAAAAAGAAGTCCTACTCCAGAGAGAACCATTAACATCTCGCGAGCAGCAATTTGGTACAACCTGAGGGTTACAATTTAGGTATTTTAAACTTTACATTAAAGAAAATCATTAGCAGATATTGTTAGCATATTATTACAAATGGATTATGTATATAGCGTTCTACACTTTTTCCATTGTTTGCTTTATAAGAGATCCAAATTTACGGAAAATATGGTAGAGCAACTTTTTGCTCAGACGGTGTATTTAACAATTTTCCTTACATAAGAGAAATCACAAACCAAATGCATAATGCCATTCTTTTTTTTATGGACAATGCTTTCTTTGACTTGTAGTAGGTGCAAAGTAAATAGGGATACTAAAATGTGTTCCATTGAAAAATCAACTTTACAAAAGAACTGGGCTTATTGCTAAAATAAAAGGCTTTTAAGAAAACGAGTTATCTCGTCAATGCCGGTGAGAGAGTTAAAGATGTATATGATATATCTCCAGTGCTGACATATAACTCCAAAATTTTAACTGAAACTTAGCAATTGCATTTATTTTTTTTTCTGTGTGTGTGTGTATTTGCGTTCATTTTTTGGATTACACAATTCAAACGTGAGTTGTCTATGGATCAGTTCTCAATATGATATTGTGCAAAAGACCTTCAATACTATCCCTTTTAGACCCCGAACATTCATTTTTTTGGAATTTTGGAATTTTTTATTTTTATTTTTGATACTCAAAAACTACATTAAAAACATAAATATTGACAACGAGATGAGGACAAATAATGTTTTATAATACATCGGCATATGTTTCGTCACTCATGGGTGCCGTTATCAAGGTGGAAAACACGTTCCGTCCTAACGAAAAACGTGGTCAGAATGTCGTTGGGACAAAACGTGTTTTTCACTTTGATAACGGCACCCATGAGTGCGCCGAAACATATGTCGGTGTATTATAAAGTGTTATTTGTCCTCATCTCGTTGTGAATATTTTCTATAGTTTCGGGCAAAGTGATTCTTTTTGATTAAAAACATAAATGCCAGCAAATCCTTTACATTTTCTTTTTTTTTTTTGTGAAGTAACAATTCATTTCATTCAATTTTTTTTCAACCAAGATAATGCAAGGTATATTCAACTTCACATAGAGTTTTTTCTAGAATTTTATTGCTAAATTTTATGTAATAAATCACATTTTTACTGGAGGCACTTTCTCCTGTAAGCAATCTCAAAAACCCTCTGACAGTTCAACTTTTCCAGTCAACTTTCAGAACAAAAGTAAAAAACCTACGGGGAAGAAAAACAATATACACATTAGTGGCACCAGGGGTCGGAAAGCGCTATGCATTTTACATCAGTTGCTTCATCCCCGTCGATAAAATTTTGAGTGTAAATGATTTCGTCCGGTATTGTTTGTGATTCCAGGCTACTGACTTATCGTCTCGGTAAATTATAACGATGTCCGTCCGTCCTCCTGGCCTTAAACATTGTTTTCCAGCAATCGCCCGACGCGTCATTTGTTACGAAAAGGTTTTCCTGGTGACTTCGTTGATTCCAAGCGGAGCACACACACACACACACACACACAACCATAAATCAAAGGCACAAAGTGTTAACACCAGCAAGAGATAGGTAGGTAGGCGTGTTCACGGAATTCCAGCCATTTCAGCAACATTTACCGTCGAGTGCATGAAGGGAAGGGGAGGTTTCTGTCTCTGGTATTTCGCGAAATAAGTAGGAAACTCTCTCATTTTATATATGTGTGTGTGTGTGTGTTTGTATATACTCCTATTCTGAGAAGTGTAAACTGCTGCTTGAGTGTTGATTCATAGCATCCGGTTACTAAAATTAATCAAAACGGTTGTTTCAGGTTTCCCAGACGTGTCAGCGATACCGTCACTATATCATCCTTGTACTGGTGTATTCGTTTTGTACTCAAAATACTTAGTATACCGTATGAGGGTTTAATAATACATAGACTTTTAGGAACCTGCACTTTCGTAAATTTCGTCCATTTGTTTATTAAATTTGGAAAATTAAAGACTTTCCCTCGGTATATTTCATTTTTGTGAATAGAAACCAGACCGACTTATGAAAGGAAGACTAAAATTTATCTTTGACAAATTATTTCATGAACTTTAGCAATCATAATACCGTGCACATGTGTTTATTGTTGTTCGCCAAGAATCGAAATCCATAATTTAAAAAAAAAGAGAACAAATTGATACCTGAGAAGTGATACCTATATACAACACGTGCACAAGGATAAATGTGGGGGACGTGTTTTACCGCCTATTTATCCTTATTTTCCCAACTTTTCTCTATTTGTTTAATTCAAAAATATCTCAACCAATACAGTCAAACCTCGTTAGTGCGTCACCCGGTTAACACGTCACTCCGATTACCGGATCACTTTTTGGAAGTCCCAATTATCCTCAGGTAGGAATTGGCACAGCTATGGCTTACTCCGTTTAACGCGTCACTCCGCTTATCAAGTCATATTTTTGCTCTCCCAAGAGTGACTCATTAACGAGGTTGGACTGTATTTCACTTAAAAAATTGAATTCTTTTTTATTGGCCTCAACGGGGGATAGGGCATCAACTTTCTATCTGGATTTCTGAACACGAGTTGGCCGTATGAAAAGTTAACTTTTTTTTTATTTTGATAAGCCTTTAAAATATTACTGACGTATCTTAGGTCGGCACGTTATATACAGAGTCTTTATTATTAAAGTTTCACTTTGAAATGGCCATAAAAGGAAAACTACTGAACAAAATGTTATCAAACTTGGTAATAGTTTACAAGAGGTCGTGAGATTCAATTTCCCGCAAAAAAAGTTCAAAAACTCACCACCAGCGGGGAATGGCGCTGTATGCAATATTGGTAAGCGAAATAAGACATGAAGTCATCGGTTTAAAATGTTTTTTCACTTCGATTTTTATGAAGGGTGGGGCTCCACCTCGCATTGGTACATGTGTCAAACAGTTACATCAGCACCATTTCATGGATGACCGGATTATGAGCCGACACTTCCCTATTTCTTGGCCACTCTGGTCACCAGAACTGAACCCCTATGACTTCGGGCTATGGGATAACCTCAAAGCCACTGTTTATGGTGGTACCATAAACCATTTGGCGGAATTGAAAAATGCGATACATCGACATGTCCATAACATCCCTCCTGATATGCTCAGAGCGAATGTTGAGAAAGCAGAAATGCGATTTAACTTGCTTTCAGAAAATGGTAGACGCCACATTGAACATGTTTTTTAACACGTTTTACACCGAAGTCTTCATGTCTTATTTCGCTTAACAGTATTTCATACAACGTCATTCCCGCTGGTGGTGAGTTTTGAACCTTTGTTTTTTGCGGAAAATAGAATCCCACGACCTCCTGCAAACTATTACCAAGTTTGATAACATTTTGTCCAGTAGTTTTCCTTTTATGGTCCTTTCAAATTGGAACTTTCATTATAAAGACCCTGTATACATTTGGTTCTTTATCTAATTAGAAGTATGCCTCTAGGATCAACGGTTCTCCAGTAATTTGCGGTTTGTGCTGTCGGCTATGCATCCTGTATATTGCCTTATTATAAGAAAGACCCTAATAATTTATGTATTTTAAATCTGGTGACTTGGTAAGAAATTTTAAACATGACAATTTTTTTTGTATTAAACTTCAAAATAATTTTATTACCTCAAATTTCAATACAAAAATTATTATACAACACGTATACCCAGGGCCGGTTCCTCGCTTGGGCATATAGAACATGTGCCCATGGTTCAAAAATTCTGAGGGCCCCAAAACTGGCTGTGCCTTTTGTATTTTAAACGCTAGACGGCATCCCTTTCCCCTGCATATGCCTCTGCCTCAAAGAAAACCTATTACAATATAATTATATTGTAATAGGTGTCATATATAGTGTAGTACCCAAGGTGTCCTGTAAGTGCTAGCACAGCCTTTTTCTCATCATCGTCATCTGTTCTATCGGGTTTTTTTTTTCCCCCCCATAATTTATCTTTAACCACTTGCCTGATGGGTTTCAATTTTTTTTTCTATACAGAAAAAATGTCAGGTTTTGCTTATTTTTCATTCTATTCATGCGTCTATGAATAGGAATAACAAACAACTGCAGAAAATCGTACTTAATTTTTTAATTTAAAAATCTTGAAATTTTGATTCTCTCATTACCTTTTTTTTCGAAATTAAAAAAAATTTAAAACTCTTATTTGAATGTTTTTGCATGTAATACAAATAACTTATTAACCTAGTTTTTAGATAGTGTATGTAACTTACCTAGATTATGTATCTATGTAATTAAAGATTACAAGTTTATGTATCGAGATAGCATTAAATTTGTAGAAAGACGTCAGTCTCAATTGTTAATACAAAACGTGAGGGTAGAGATGAATTTTCCTTCCCTGAAATACCAATATCTCTTCATTCATCCAGTTTTTCGTATCTGTTGTAGCTTTGTATTATTACCTTCGCATGAAGCCACAGCGTTTGTGCACATTTAGTTAAATGTTCACTTTTTGTTAGCGCCCTCTAGGGGCAAAGATTACGACAATTTTCGGAAGAAGCTGATGCACGTGTCACACACGGGCAAGTCAAACAAGGGGGTAAAGTTGTACTGAGTGATCATTTTTCGGACACACTTTATAAAATGAATATGACAGAAGACAGGTGAACTTCGGAGAGAGCGGATGTGCGTGGGCAGTGCTGTCAACTTGAGTGCTAAGTTATATACATCGCAAGAAGCAGAGGTCAAGCT